>NW_021014715.1:0-7543 GCF_003676215.2 Rhopalosiphum maidis
GTTAGTTAATAACGTTTTCTGGTGAACCGATGTGCAAATAACCTCTAAATATAGTTTTAGAACCTATCTTAGAATGTTAAGAATAAACAATGAAAAACCATTTTGAAGTCTTAAATTTGAATTTTTATTTTTTTGTGGATTTAGGGTGATTCAACCCCCAATTCGTTTAATAACGTTTTCTGGTGCACCGATTTGCAAATAACCTAAAATATTATTTTTGGAAACTATTAGAATGTAAAATAATTAATGAAAAACCATTTTGATGTCTTAAATTTGAGTTTTGATTCTTTGTGGGTTTTGGGTGATTCAACCGCCAAATAGTATAATAACGTTTTCTGGTGCTCCGATGTGCAAATAACCTTAAACTTAATTTTTCAAATTTCTGACAATGTATAATAAACAATAAAAAACAATTTTGAAGTCAAAATTTAAATTTTTATTTTTTTGTGGGTTTTGAGTGATTCAACCCCAAAATAGTTTAATAACGTTTTCTGGTGCACCAATGTGCTAATCACCTTAAATATTATTTTTAAAAACTCTTAGAATGTAAAATAAACAAGGTAAAATCATGTTGAAGTCTTAAATTTGAATTTTTATTTTTTTGTGGGTTTTGGGTGATTCAACCGCCAAATAGTATAATAACGTTTTCTGGTGCTCCGATGTGCAAATAACCTTAAATATTATTTTTAAAAATAATTAGAATGTAATATAAACAATGAAAAATCATGTTGAAGTCTTAAATCTGAATTTTTATTTTTTTGATGGTTTTCGGTGGTTCAACCCCAAATTAGTTTAATTACGTTTTCTGGTGCACCGATGTGCTAATAACCTTAAATATTATTTTTAGAAACTATTAGAATGTAAAATAAACAATGAAAAACCATTTTGAAGTCTTAAATTTGAATTTTTTTTTTTAATTTTTGTAGAATGATTTAACCTTCTATTCGTTTATTAACGATATCTGGTGCACCAATGTGCTAACCATCTTAAATATTATTTTTAAAAACACTTAGAATGTAAAATAAACAAGGTAAAATCATGTTGAAGTCTTAAATTTGAATTTTTTTTTGTTTTAGTTTGTGTTAAATGATTTAACCTTCTATTCGTTTATTAACGATGTTTGGTGTACCAATGTGCTAATCACCTTAAATATTATTTTTAAAAACTTTTAGAATGTAAAATAAACAAGGTAAAATCATGTTGAAGTCTTAAATTTGAATTTTTATTTTTTTGTGGGTTTTGGGTGATTCAACACCCAATTCCTTTAATAACGTTTTCTGGTGAACCGATGTGCAAATAACCTTAAATATTATTTTTAAAAATAATTAGAATGTAATATAAACAATGAAAAATCATGTTGAAGTCTTAAATCTGAATTTTGATTTTTTGTGGGTTTTGGGTGATTCAACCGCCAAATAGTATAATAACGTTTTCTGGTGCTCCGATGTGCAAATAACCTTAAATATTATTTTTAAAAATAATTAGAATGTAATATAAACAATGAAAAATCATGTTGAAGTCTTAAATCTGAATTTTTATTTTTTTGATGGTTTTCGGTGGTTCAACCCCAAATTAGTTTAATTACGTTTTCTGGTGCACCGATGTGCTAATAACCTTAAATATTATTTTTAGAAACTATTAGAATGTAAAATAAACAATGAAAAACCATTTTGAAGTCTTAAATTTGAATTTTGATTCTTTGTGGGTTTTGGGTGATTCAACCGCCAAATAGTATAATAACGTTTTCTGGTGCTCCGATGTGCAAATAACCTTAAACTTAATTTTTCAAATTTCTGACAATGTATAATAAACAATAAAAAACAATTTTGAAGTCAAAATTAAAATTTTTATTTTTTTGTGGGTTTTGAGTGATTCAACCCCAAAAGAGTTTAATAACGTTTTCTGGTGCACCAATATGCTAATCACCTTAAATATTATTTTTAAAAACTCTTAGAATGTTAAATAAACAATGAAAAACCATTTTGAAGTCTTAAATTTGAATTTTTATTTTTTTGTGGGTTTAGGGTGATTCAACCCCCAAATCGTTTAATAACGTTTTCTGGTGCACCGATGTGCAAATAACCTAAAATATTATTTTTAGAAACTATTAGAATGTAAAATAAACAATGAAAAACCATTTTGATGTCTTAAATTTGAATTTTGATTCTTTGTGGGTTTTGGGTGATTCAACCGCCAAATAGTATAATAACGTTTTCTGGTGCTCCGATGTGCAAATAACCTTAAACTTAATTTTTAAAATTTCTGACAATGTATAATAAACAATAAAAAACAATTTTGAAGTCAAAATTTAAATTTTTATTTTTTTGTGGGTTTTGGGTGATTCAACACCCAATTCCTTTAATAACGTTTTCTGGTGAACCGATGTGCAAATAACCTTAAATATTATTTTTAGAAACTATTAGAATGTAAAATAAACAATGAAAAACCATTTTGAAGTCTTAAATTTGAATTTTTATTTTTTTGTGGGTTTTGGGTGATTCAACCCCCAATTCGTTTAATAACGTTTTCTGGTGCACCAAAGTGCAAACAACCTTAGATATTATTTTTAGAAACTATTAGAATGTCAAATAAACAATGAAAAACCATTTTGAAATTAAAATTTGAATTTTGATTTTTTGTGGGTTTTGGGTGATTCAACCGCCAAATAGTATAATAACGTTTTCTGGTGCTCCGATGTGCAAATAACCTTAAATATTATTTTTAAAAATAATTAGAATGTAATATAAACAATGAAAAATCATGTTGAAGTCTTAAATCTGAATTTTTATTTTTTTGATGGTTTTCGGTGGTTCAACCCCAAATTAGTTTAATTACGTTTTCTGGTGCACCGATGTGCTAATAACCTTAAATATTATTTTTAGAAACTATTAGAATGTAAAATAAACAATGAAAAACCATTTTGAAGTCTTAAATTTGAATTTTGATTCTTTGTGGGTTTTGGGTGATTCAACCGCCAAATAGTATAATAACGTTTTCTGGTGCTCCGATGTGCAAATAACCTTAAACTTAATTTTTCAAATTTCTGACAATGTATAATAAACAATAAAAAACAATTTTGAAGTCAAAATTAAAATTTTTATTTTTTTGTGGGTTTTGAGTGATTCAACCCCAAAAGAGTTTAATAACGTTTTCTGGTGCACCAATATGCTAATCACCTTAAATATTATTTTTAAAAACTCTTAGAATGTTAAATAAACAATGAAAAACCTTTTTGAAGTCTTAAATTTGAATTTTTATTTTTTTGTGGGTTTAGGGTGATTCAACCCCCAAATCGTTTAATAACGTTTTCTGGTGCACCGATGTGCAAACAACCTAAAATATTATTTTTAGAAACTATTAGAATGTAAAATAAACAATGAAAAACCATTTTGATGTCTTAAATTTGAATTTTGATTCTTTGTGGGTTTTGGGTGATTCAACCGCCAAATAGTATAATAACGTTTTCTGGTGCTCCGATGTGCAAATAACCTTAAACTTAATTTTTAAAATTTCTGACAATGTATAATAAACAATAAAAAACAATTTTGAAGTCAAAATTTAAATTTTTATTTTTTTGTGGGTTTTGAGTGATTCAACCCCAAAAGAGTTTAATAACGTTTTCTGGTGCACCAATGCGCTAATCACCTTAAATATTATTTTTAAAAACTCTTAGAATGTAAAATAAAAAAGGTAAAATCATGTTGAAGTCTTAAATTTGAATTTTTATTTTTTTGTGGGTTTTGGGTGATTCAACCCCCAATTCGATTAATAACGTTTTCTGGTGCACCGATGTGCAAATAACCTTAAATATTATTTTTAGAAACTATTAGAATGTCAAATAAACAATGAAAAACCATTTTGAAATTAAAATTTGAATTTTGATTTTTTGTGGGTTTTGGGTGATTCAACCGCCAAATAGTATAATAACGTTTTCTGGTGCTCCGATGTGCAAATAACCTTAAATATTATTTTTAAAAATAATTAGAATGTAATATAAACAATGAAAAATCATGTTGAAGTCTTAAATCTGAATTTTTATTTTTTTGATGGTTTTCGGTGGTTCAACCCCAAATTAGTTTAATTACGTTTTCTGGTGCACCGATGTGCTAATAACCTTAAATATTATTTTTAGAAACTATTAGAATGTAAAATAAACAATGAAAAACCATTTTGAAGTCTTAAATTTGAATTTTTTTTTTTAATTTTTGTAGAATGATTTAACCTTCTATTCGTTTATTAACGATATCTGGTGCACCAATGTGCTAACCATCTTAAATATTATTTTTAAAAACACTTAGAATGTAAAATAAACAAGGTAAAATCATGTTGAAGTCTTAAATTTGAATTTTTTTTTGTTTTAGTTTGTGTTAAATGATTTAACCTTCTATTCGTTTATTAACGATGTTTGGTGTACCAATGTGCTAATCACCTTAAATATTATTTTTAAAAACTTTTAGAATGTAAAATAAACAAGGTAAAATCATGTTGAAGTCTTAAATTTGAATTTTTATTTTTTTGTGGGTTTTGGGTGATTCAACACCCAATTCCTTTAATAACGTTTTCTGGTGAACCGATGTGCAAATAACCTTAAATATTATTTTTAAAAATAATTAGAATGTAATATAAACAATGAAAAATCATGTTGAAGTCTTAAATCTGAATTTTGATTTTTTGTGGGTTTTGGGTGATTCAACCGCCAAATAGTATAATAACGTTTTCTGGTGCTCCGATGTGCAAATAACCTTAAATATTATTTTTAAAAATAATTAGAATGTAATATAAACAATGAAAAATCATGTTGAAGTCTTAAATCTGAATTTTTATTTTTTTGATGGTTTTCGGTGGTTCAACCCCAAATTAGTTTAATTACGTTTTCTGGTGCACCGATGTGCTAATAACCTTAAATATTATTTTTAGAAACTATTAGAATGTAAAATAAACAATGAAAAACCATTTTGAAGTCTTAAATTTGAATTTTGATTCTTTGTGGGTTTTGGGTGATTCAACCGCCAAATAGTATAATAACGTTTTCTGGTGCTCCGATGTGCAAATAACCTTAAACTTAATTTTTCAAATTTCTGACAATGTATAATAAACAATAAAAAACAATTTTGAAGTCAAAATTAAAATTTTTATTTTTTTGTGGGTTTTGAGTGATTCAACCCCAAAAGAGTTTAATAACGTTTTCTGGTGCACCAATATGCTAATCACCTTAAATATTATTTTTAAAAACTCTTAGAATGTTAAATAAACAATGAAAAACCATTTTGAAGTCTTAAATTTGAATTTTTATTTTTTTGTGGGTTTAGGGTGATTCAACCCCCAAATCGTTTAATAACGTTTTCTGGTGCACCGATGTGCAAATAACCTAAAATATTATTTTTAGAAACTATTAGAATGTAAAATAAACAATGAAAAACCATTTTGATGTCTTAAATTTGAATTTTGATTCTTTGTGGGTTTTGGGTGATTCAACCGCCAAATAGTATAATAACGTTTTCTGGTGCTCCGATGTGCAAATAACCTTAAACTTAATTTTTAAAATTTCTGACAATGTATAATAAACAATAAAAAACAATTTTGAAGTCAAAATTTAAATTTTTATTTTTTGTGGGTTTTGGGTGATTCAACACCCAATTCCTTTAATAACGTTTTCTGGTGAACCGATGTGCAAATAACCTTAAATATTATTTTTAGAAACTATTAGAATGTAAAATAAACAATGAAAAACCATTTTGAAGTCTTAAATTTGAATTTTTATTTTTTTGTGGGTTTTGGGTGATTCAACCCCCAATTCGTTTAATAACGTTTTCTGGTGCACCAAAGTGCAAACAACCTTAGATATTATTTTTAGAAACTATTAGAATGTCAAATAAACAATGAAAAACCATTTTGAAATTAAAATTTGAATTTTGATTTTTTGTGGGTTTTGGGTGATTCAACCGCCAAATAGTATAATAACGTTTTCTGGTGCTCCGATGTGCAAATAACCTTAAATATTATTTTTAAAAATAATTAGAATGTAATATAAACAATGAAAAATCATGTTGAAGTCTTAAATCTGAATTTTTATTTTTTTGATGGTTTTCGGTGGTTCAACCCCAAATTAGTTTAATTACGTTTTCTGGTGCACCGATGTGCTAATAACCTTAAATATTATTTTTAGAAACTATTAGAATGTAAAATAAACAATGAAAAACCATTTTGAAGTCTTAAATTTGAATTTTGATTCTTTGTGGGTTTTGGGTGATTCAACCGCCAAATAGTATAATAACGTTTTCTGGTGCTCCGATGTGCAAATAACCTTAAACTTAATTTTTCAAATTTCTGACAATGTATAATAAACAATAAAAAACAATTTTGAAGTCAAAATTAAAATTTTTATTTTTTTGTGGGTTTTGAGTGATTCAACCCCAAAAGAGTTTAATAACGTTTTCTGGTGCACCAATATGCTAATCACCTTAAATATTATTTTTAAAAACTCTTAGAATGTTAAATAAACAATGAAAAACCATTTTGAAGTCTTAAATTTGAATTTTTATTTTTTTGTGGGTTTAGGGTGATTCAACCCCCAAATCGTTTAATAACGTTTTCTGGTGCACCGATGTGCAAATAACCTAAAATATTATTTTTAGAAACTATTAGAATGTAAAATAAACAATGAAAAACCATTTTGATGTCTTAAATTTGAATTTTGATTTTTTGTGGGTTTTGGGTGATTCAACCGCCAAATAGTATAATAACGTTTTCTGGTGCTCCGATGTGCAAATAACATTAAACTTAATTTTTGAAATTTCTGACAATGTATAATAAACAATAAAAAACAATTTTGAAGTCAAAATTTAAATTTTTATTTTTTTGTGGGTTTTGAGTGATTCAACCCCAAAAGAGTTTAATAACGTTTTCTGGTGCACCAATGTGCTAATCACCTTAAATATTATTTTTAAAAACTCTTAGAATGTAAAATAAACAAGGTAAAATCATGTTGAAGTCTTAAACTTGAATTTTAATTTTTTGTGGGTTTTGGGTGATTCAACCCCCAATTCTTTTAATAACGTGTTCTGGTGCAACGATGTGCTAATAACCTTAAAAATTATTTTTAGAATCTATTAGAATGTCAAATAAACAATGAAAAACCATTTTGAAGTTAAATTTGAATTTTTATTTTTTGTGGGTTTTGGGTGATTCAACCGCCAAATAGTATAATAACGTTTTCTGGTGCTCCGATGTGCAAATAACCTTAAATATTATTTTTAAAATAATAGAATGTAATATAAACAATGAAAAATCATGTTGAAGTCTTAAATCTGAATTTTTATTTTTTTGTGGTTTTCGGTGATTCAACCCCCAATTAGTTTAATTACGTTTTCTGGTGCACCGATGTGCTAATAACCTTAAATATTATTTTTAGAAACTATTAGAATGTAAAATAAACATGAAAAACCATTTTGAAGTCTTAAATTTGAATTTTTTTTTTTTTTTGTAGAATGATTTAACCCCTATTCGTTTATTAACGATTTCTGGTGCACCAATGTGCTAACCA
>NW_021014716.1:0-33792 GCF_003676215.2 Rhopalosiphum maidis
AACGTTTTTCAACCATTATTTTCGAGGAATGATTTTCCAACCCAATATACTCCAACGGTATTGAGTTAATGCCGATAATTTTCTAAAATAATTTGAGATTTTAAGAATTAAACCATAATTCTCAAAGAATTCAGCATCCTTCACAATGATATTCTAGTGTTCAAAGGATGTTTAAAAATTTTGACTGCAATTTTCTAGATTTTTTTGGGAATTAAAATGATTCAAAACCATTATTTTCAATGAATAAGCTTCCTACACCAATAAATCCAACGGTATTGAGATTTTGACGATAATTTTCTAAAATTATTGAGATTTAAAGAACTTCAACCATTATTCTCAAGGAATTCATCATCCTACACAACGGTATTCCAGCGTTATAGAAAACTTTTAAACCATTTATTACAATAATATTCGAGAAGATTTGAGATTTTAATGAATTAAAACCATAATTCTCAAAGAGTTCAGCATCCTTCACAGAGATATTCCAGTGTCTTAGAGGATGTTTGAATTTTTAATTATTTTTTATTTAACCGTAATTTAAAAGAATATTTGGAATTCAACGATTTTAAACACCATTTTATTTGAGGATTGAGCTTTCTACAAACATATACCCAACGGTATTGATTTAATGCCGATAATTTTCTAAAATAATTGAGATTTTACAGAATTTAAAACCATAATTCTCAAAGAATTCAGCATCCTTCACAGAGATATTCCAGTGTCTTAGAAGATGATTGAAATTTTGTACGGCAATATTCTAGAATTATTTGGGAATTTAACGTTTTTCAACCATTATTTTCGAGGAATGATTTCCAACACCAATATACTCCAACGGTATTGAGTTTTATGCCGATAATTTTCTAAAATATTGAGATTTTAATGAATTTAAAAACATAATTCTCAAAGAATTCAGCATCCTTCACAGAGATATTCCAGTGTCTTGAAGATGATTGAAAATTTGTACGGCAAATTCTAGAATTATTTTGGGATTTAACGTTTTTCAACCATTATTTTCGAGGAATGATTTTCCAACACCAATATACTCCAACGGTATTGAGTTAATGCCGATAATTTTCTAAAATAATTGAGATTTTTACAGAATTTAAACCATAATTCTCAAAGAATTCAGCATCCT
This sequence comes from Rhopalosiphum maidis, assembly GCF_003676215.2. NCBI lineage: Eukaryota > Metazoa > Arthropoda > Insecta > Hemiptera > Aphididae > Rhopalosiphum > Rhopalosiphum maidis. The sequence continues at coordinate 1,136 of NW_021014716.1, forward strand.
TCACAATGATATTCTAGTGTTCAAAGGATGTTTAAAATTTTGACTGCATTTTCTAGATTTTTTTGGGAATTAAAATGATTCAAAACCATTATTTTCAATGAATAAGCTTCCTACACCAATAAAATCCAACGGTATTGAGATTTTGACGATAATTTTCTAAAATTATTGAGATTTAAAGAACTTCAACCATTATTCTCAAGGAATTCATCATCCTACACAACGTATTCCAGCGTTATAGAAAACTTTTAAACCATTATTACAATAATATTCGAGAAGATTTGAGATTTTAATGAATTAAAACCATAATTCTCAAAGAGTTCAGCATCCTTCACAGAGATATTCCAGTGTCTTAGAGGATGTTTGAAATATTTTTACCGTATTTTAAAAGAATATTTTGGTTTCAACGATTTTTAAACCATTTTTTATTTGAGGATTGAGCTTTCTACAACATATACTCCAACGGTATTGATTTAATGCCGATAATTTTCTAAAATAATTGAGATTTTACAGAATTTAAACCATAATTCTCAAAGAATTCAGCATCCTTCACAGAGATATTCCAGTGTCTTACAGGATGATTGAAAATTTGTACGGCAATACTCTAGAATTATTTGGAATTTAACGTTTTTCAACCACCATTATTTTCGAGGAATGATTTTCCAACACCAATATACTCCAACGGTATTGAGTTTAATGCCGATAATTTTCTAAAATATTGAGATTTTAATGAATTAAAACCATAATTCTCAAAGAATTCAGCATCCTTCACAGAGATATTCCAGTGTCTTAGAAGATGATTGAAAATTTGTACGGCAATATTCTAGAATTATTTGGGAATTTAACGTTTTTCAACCATTATTTTCGAGGAATGATTTTCCAACACCAATATACTCCAACGGTATTGAGTTAATGCCGATAATTTTCTAAAATAATTGAGATTTTACAGAATTTAAACCATAATTCTCAAAGAATTCAGCATCCTTCACAATGATATTCTAGTGTTCAAAGGATGTTTAAAAATTTTGACTGCAATTTTCTAGATTTTTTTGGGAATTAAAATGATTCAAAACCATTATTTTCAATGAATAAGCTTCCTACAACACCAATAATCCAACGGTATTGAGATTTTGACGATAATTTTCTAAATTATTGAGATTTAAAGAACTTCAACCATTATTCTCAAGGAATTCATCATCCTACACAACGGTATTCCAGCGTTATAGAAAACTTTTACACCATTTTTACAATAATATTCGAGAAGATTTGAGATTTTAATGAATTAAAACCATAATTCTCAAAGAGTTCAGCATCCTTCACAGAGATATTCCAGTGTCTTAGAGGATGTTTGAATATTTTTACCGTAATTTTAAAAGAATATTTTGGAATTCAACGATTTTAAAAACCATTTTATTTGAGGATTGAGCTTTCTACAAAACATATACTCCAACGGTATTGATTTAATGCCGATAATTTTCTAAAATAATTGAGATTTTACAGAATTTAAACCATAATTCTCAAAGAATTCAGCATCCTTCACAGAGATATTCCAGTGTCTTACAGGATGATTGAAAATTTGTACGGCAATACTCTAGAATTATTTGGAATTTAACGTTTTTCAACCATTATTTTCGAGGAATGATTTTCCAACACCAATATACTCTCCAACGGTATTGAGTTAATGCCGATAATTTTCTAAAATAATTGAGATTTTAATGAATTAAAACCATAATTCTCAAAGAATTCAGCATCCTTCACAATGATATTCTAGTGTTCAAAGGATGTTTAAAATTTTGACTGCAATTTTCTAGATTTTTTTGGGAATTAAAATGATTCAAACCATTATTTTCAATGAATAAGCTTCCTACACCAATAAAATCCAACGGTATTGAGATTTTGACGATAATTTTCTAAAATTATTGAGATTTAAGAACTTCAACCATTATCTCAAGGAATTCATCATCCTACACAACGGTATTCCATTCCAGCGTTATAGAAAACTTTTAAACCATTTATTACATAATATTCGAGAAGATTTGAGATTTTAATGAATTAAACCATAATTCTCAAAGAGTTCAGCATCCTTCACAGAGATATTCCAGTGTCTTAGAGGATGTTTGAATATTTTTACCGTAATTTTAAAAGAATATTTTGGAATTCAACGATTTTAAAACCATTTTATTTGAGGATTGAGCTTTCTACAACAATATACCCACGGTATTGATTTAATGCCGATAATTTTCTAAAATAATTGAGATTTTACAGAATTTAAACCATAATTCTCAAAGAATTCAGCATCCTTCACAGAGATATTCCAGTGTCTTACAGGATGATTGAAAATTTGTACGGCAATACTCTAGAATTATTAGGGAATTTAACGTTTTTCACAAACCATTATTTTCGAGGAATGATTTTCCAACACCAATATACTCCAACGGTATTGAGTTAATGCCGATAATTTTCTAAAATAATTGAGATTTTAATGAATTAAAACCATAATTCTCAAAGAATTCAGCATCCTTCACAGAGATATTCCAGTGTCTTAGAAGATGATTGAAAATTTGTACGGCAATATCTAGAATTATTTGGGAATTTAACGTTTTTCAAACCATTATTTTCGAGGAATGATTTTCCAACACCAATATACTCCAACGGTATTGAGTTAATGCCGATAATTTTCTAAAATAATTGAGATTTTTACAGAATTTAAACCATAATTCTCAAAGAATTCAGCATCCTTCACAATGATATTCTAGTGTTCAAAGGATGTTTAAAAATTTTGACTGCAATTTTCTAGATTTTTTTGGGAATTAAAATGATTCAAAACCATTATTTTCAATGAATAAGCTTCCTACACCAATAAAATCCAACGGTATTGAGATTTTTTACGATAATTTTCTAAAATATTGAGATTTAAAGAACTTCAAACCATTATTCTCAAGGAATTCATCATCCTACACAACGGTATTCCAGCGTTATAGAAAACTTTTACACCATTTATTATAATAATATAGAGAAGATTTGAGATTTTATAGAATTAAAACCATAATTCTCAAAGAGTTCAGCATCCTTCACAAGATATTCCAGTGTCTTAGAGGATGTTTGAATATTTTTACCGTAATTTTAAAAGAATATTTTGGAATTCAACGATTTTAAAAAACCATTTTATTTGAGGATTGAGCTTTCTACAACAATATACTCCAACGGTATTGATTTAATGCCGATAATTTTCTAAAATAATTGAGATTTTACAGAATTTAAACCATAATTCTCAAAGAATTCAGCATCCTTCACAGAGATATTCCAGTGTCTTACAGGATGATTGAAATTTGTACGGCAATACTCTAGAATTATTTGGGAATTTAACGTTTTTCAACCAATTTTCGAGAATGATTTTCCAACACCATATACTCCAACGGTATTGAGTTAATGCCGATAATTTTCTAAAATAATTGAGATTTTAATGAATTAAAACCATAATTCTCAAAGAATTCAGCATCCTTCACAATGATATTCTAGTGTTCAAAGGATGTTTAAAAATTTTGACTGCAATTTTCTAGATTTTTTGGGAATTAAAATGATTCAAAAACATTATTTTCAATGAATAAGCTTCCTACACCAATAAAATCCAACGGTATTGAGATTTTGACGATAATTTTCTAAAATTATTGAGATTTAAAAGAACTTCAACCATTATTCTCAAGGAATTCATCATCCTACACAACGGTATTCCAGCGTATAGAAAACTTTTAACCATTATTACAATAATATTCGAGAAGATTTGAGATTTTAATGAATTAAAACCATAATTCTCAAAGAGTTCAGCATCCTTCACAGAGATATTCCAGTGTCTTAGAGGATGTTTGAATTTTTACCGTAATTTTAAAAGAATATTTTGGAATTCAACGATTTTAAACCATTTTATTTGAGGATTGAGCTTTCTACAACAATATACCCAACGGTATTGATTAATGCCGATAATTTTCTAAAAAATTGAGATTTTACAGAATTTAAAACCATAATTCTCAAAGAATTCAGCATCCTTCACAGAGATATTCCAGGTCTTAAAGGATGATTGAAATTTTACGGCAATACTCTAGATTATTTGGGAATTAACGTTTTTCAACAACCATTATTTTCGAGGAATGATTTCCAACACCAATATACTCCAACGGTATTGAGTTAATGCCGATAATTTTCTAAAATATTGAGATTTTTAATGAATTAAACCATAATTCTCAAAGAATTCAGCATCCTTCACAGAGATATTCCAGTGTCTTACAGGATGATTTGAAAATTTGTACGGCAATATTCTAGAATTATTGGGAATTTAACGTTTTTCAACCATTATTTTCGAGGAATGATTTTCCACACCAATATACTCCAACGGTATTGAGTTAATGCCGATAATTTTCTAAAATAATTGAGATTTTAATGAATTAAAACCATAATTCTCAAAGAATTCAGCATCCTTCACAGAGATATTCCAGTGTCTTAGAAGATGATTGAAATTTGTACGGCAATATTCTAGAATTATTTGGGAATTTAACGTTTTTCAACCATTATTTTCGAGGAATGATTTTCCAACACCAATATACTCCAACGGTATTGAGTTAATGCCGATAATTTTCTAAAATAATTGAGATTTTTACAGAATTTAACCATAATTCTCAATTCTCAAAGAATTCAGCATCCTTCACAATGATATTCTAGTGTTCAAAGGATGTTTAAAAATTTGACTGCAATTTTCTAGATTTTTTTGGGAATTAAAATGATTCAAAACCATTATTTTCAATGAATAAGCTTCCTACACCAATAAAATCCAACGGTATTGAGATTTTGACGATAATTTTCTAAATTATTGAGATTTAAAGAACTTCAACCATTATTCTCAAGGAATTCATCATCCTACACAACGTATATTCCAGCGTTAAGAAAACTTTTAAACCATTTATTACAATAATATTCGAGAAGATTTGAGATTTTAAGAATTTAAAAACCATAATTCTCAAAGAGTTCAGCATCCTTCACAGAGATATTAGTGTTTTAGAGGATGTTTGAATATTTTTACCGTAATTTTAAAAGAATATTTTGGAATTCAACGATTTTAAACCATTTTATTTGAGGATTGAGCTTTCTACACACAATAATACTCCAACGGTATTGATTTAATGCCGATAATTTTCTAAAATAATTGAGATTTTACAGAATTTAAACCATAATTCTCAAGAATTCAGCATCCTTCACAGAGATATTCCAGTGTCTTACAGGATGATTGAAAATTTGTACGGCAATACTCTAGAATTATTTGGGAATTTAACGTTTTTCAACCATTATTTTCGAGGAATGATTTTCCAACACCAATATACTCCAACGGTATTGAGTTAATGCCGATAATTTTCTAAAATAATTGAGATTTTAATGAATTAAAACCATAATTCTCAAAGAATTCAGCATCCTTCACAATGATATTCTAGTGTTCAAAGGATGTTTAAAAATTTGACTGCAATTTTCTAGATTTTTTTGGGAATTAAAATGATTCAAAACCATTATTTTCAATGAATAAGCTTCCTACACAACCATAAAATCCAACGGTATTGAGATTTTGACGATAATTTTCTAAAATTATTGAGATTTAAAGAACTTCAACCATTATTCTCAGGAATTCATCATCCTACACAACGGTATTCCAGCGTTATAGAAAACTTTAAACCATTTATTACAATAATATTCGAGAAGATTTGAGATTTTATGAATTAAAACCATAATTCTCAAAGAGTTCAGCATCCTTCACAGAGATATTCCAGTGTCTTAGAGGATGTTTGAAATATTTTTACCGTAATTTTAAAAGAATATTTTGGAATTCAACGATTTTAACCATTTATTTGAGGATTGAGCTTTCTACAACAATATAACCAACGGTATTGATTTAATGCCGATAATTTTCTAAAATAATTGAGATTTTAAGAATTTAAACCATAATTCTCAAAGAATTCAGCATCCTTCACAGAGATATTCCAGTGTCTTAGAGATGATTGAAAATTTGTACGGCATATCTAGATTATTAGGGAATTTAACGTTTTTCAACCACCATTATTTTCGGAATGATTTCCAACACCAACACCAATATACTCCAACGGTATTGAGTTAATGCCGATAATTTCTAAAATAATTGAGATTTTAATGAATTAAAACCATAATTCTCAAAGAATTCAGCATCCTTCACAGAGATATTCCAGTGTCTTAGAAGATGATTGAAAATTTGTACGGCAATATTCTAGAATTATTTGGGAATTTAACGTTTTTCAACAACCATTATTTTCGAGGAATGATTTTCCAACACCATATTCCCAACGGTATTGAGTTAATGCCGATAATTTTCTAAAAATTGAGATTTTTACAGAATTTAAACCATAATTCTCAAAGAATTCAGCATCCTTCACAATGATATTCTAGTGTTCAAAGGATGTTTAAAAATTTTGACTGCTGCATTTTCTAGATTTTTTTGGGAATTAAAATGATTCAAAACCATTATTTTCAATGAATAAGCTTCCTACACCAATAAAATCCAACGGTATTGAGATTTTGACGATAATTTTCTAAAATTATTGAGATTTAAAGAACTTCAACAACCATTATTCTCAAGGAATTCATCATCCTACACAACGGTATTCCAGCGTTATAGAAAACTTTTACACCATTTATTACATAATATTCGAGAAGATTTGAGATTTTAAGAATTAAAACCATAATCTCAAAGAATTCAGCATCCTTCACAGAGATATTCCAGTGTCTTAGAGGATGTTTGAATATTTTTACCGTAATTTTAAAAGAATATTTTGGAATTCAACGATTTAAAACCATTTTATTTGAGGATTGAGCTTTCTACAACAATATACTCCAACGGTATTGATTTAATGCCGATAATTTTCTAAAATAATTGAGATTTTACAGAATTTAAACCATAATTCTCAAAGAATTCAGCATCCTTCACAGAGATATTCCAGTGTCTTACAGATGATTGAAAATTTGTACGGCAATACTCTAGAATTATTAGGGAATTTAACGTTTTTCAACCATTATTTTCGAGGAATGATTTTCCAACACCAATATACTCCAACGGTATTGAGTTAATGCCGATAATTTTCTAAAATAATTGAGATTTTAATGAATTAAAACCATAATTCTCAAAGAATTCAGCATCCTTCACAATGATATTCTAGTGTTCAAAGGATGTTAAAAATTTTGACTGCAATTTTCTAGATTTTTTTGGGAATTAAAATGATTCAAAACCATTATTTTCAATGAATAAGCTTCCTACACACACCAATAAAATCCAACGGTATTGAGATTTTGACGATAATTTTCTAAAATTATTGAGATTTAAAGAACTTCAACCCATTATTCTCAAGGAATTCATCATCCTACACAACGGTATTCCAGCGTTATAGAAAACTTTTACACCATTTATTACAATAATATTCGAGAAGATTTGAGATTTTAATGAATTAAAACCATAATTCTCAAAGAGTTCAGCATCCTTCACAGAGATATTCCAGTGTCTTAGAGGATGTTTGAATATTTTTACCGTAATTTTAAAAGATATTTTGGAATTCAACGATTTTAAAACCATTTTATTTGAGGATTGAGCTTTCTACAACAATATACTCCAACGGTATTGATTTAATGCCGATAATTTTCTAAAATAATTGAGATTTTACAGAATTTAAACCATAATTCTCAAAGAATTCAGCATCCTTCACAGAGATATTCCAGTGTCTTACAGATGATTGAAAATTTGTACGGCAATACTCTAGAATTATTTGGGAATTTAACGTTTTTCAACCATTATTTTCGAGGAATGATTTTCCAACACCAATATACTCCAACGGTATTGAGTTAATGCCGATAATTTTCTAAAATAATTGAGATTTTGAATTAAAACCATAATTCTCAAAGAATTCAGCATCCTTCACAGAGATATTCCAGTGTCTTAAAGATGATTGAAAATTTGTACGGCAATTTCTAGAATTATTTGGGAATTTAACGTTTTTCAACCATTATTTTCGAGGAATGATTTTCAACACCAATATACTCCAACGGTATTGAGTTAATGCCGATAATTTTCTAAAATAATTGAGATTTTACAGAATTTAAACCATAATTCTCAAAGAATTCAGCATCCTTCACAATGATATTCTAGTGTTCAAAGGATGTTTAAAATTTTGACTGCAATTTTCTAGATTTTTTGGGAATTAAAATGATTCAAACCATTATTTTCAATGAATAAGCTTCCTACACCAATAAAATCCAACGGTATTGAGATTTTGACGATAATTTTCTAAAATTATTGAGATTTAAAGAACTTCAACCATTATTCTCAAGGAATTCATCATCCTACACAACGGTATTCCAGCGTTATAGAAAACTTTTACACCATTTATTACAATAATATTCGAGAAGATTTGAGATTTTAATGAATTAAAACCATAATTCTCAAAGAGTTCAGCATCCTTCACAGAGATATTCCAGTGTCTTAGAGGATGTTTGAATATTTTTACCGTAATTTTAAAAGAATATTTTGGAATTCAACGATTTTAAACCATTTTATTTGAGGATTGAGCTTTCTACAACAATATACTCCAACGGTATTGATTTAATGCCGATAATTTTCTAAAATAATTGAGATTTTACAGAATTTAAACCATAATTCTCAAAGAATTCAGCATCCTTCACAGAGATATTCCAGTGTCTTACAGGATGATTGAAAATTTGTACGGCAATACTCTAGAATTATTGGGAATTTAACGTTTTTCAACCATTATTTTCGAGGAATGATTTTCCAACACCAATATACTCCAACGGTATTGAGTTAATGCCGATAATTTTCTAAAATAATTGAGATTTTAAGAATTAAAACCATAATTCTCAAAGAATTCAGCATCCTTCACAGAGATATTCCAGTGTCTTAGAAGATGATTGAAAATTTGTACGGCAATATTCTAGAATTATTTGGGATTTAACGTTTTTCAACCATTATTTTCGAGGAATGATTTTCCCACCAATATACTCCAACGGTATTGAGTTAATGCCGATAATTTTCTAAAATAATTGAGATTTTAAAGAATTTAAACCATAATTCTCAAAGAATTCAGCATCCTTCACAATGATATTCTAGTGTTCAAAGGATGTTAAAAATTTTGACTGCAATTTTCTAGATTTTTTTGGGAATTAAAATGATTCAAAACCATTATTTTCAATGAATAAGCTTCCTACACACAATAAAATCCAACGGTATTGAGATTTTGACGATAATTTTCTAAAATTATTGAGATTTAAGACTTCAACAACAACCATTATTCTCAAGGAATTCATCATCCTACACAACGGTATTCCAGCGTTATAGAAACTTTTACACCATTTATTACAATAATATTCGAGAAGATTTGAGATTTTAAGAATTAAAACCATAATTCTCAAAGAATTCAGCATCCTTCACAGAGATATTCCAGTGTCTTAGAGGATGTTTGAATATTTTTACCGTAATTTTAAAAGAATATTTTGGAATTCAACGATTTTAAAACCATTTATTTGAGGATTGAGCTTTCTACAACAACAATATACTCCAACGGTATTGATTTAATGCCGATAATTTTCTAAAATAATTGAGATTTTACAGAATTTAAACCATAATTCTCAAAGAATTCAGCATCCTTCACAGAGATATTCCAGTGTCTTACAGGATGATTGAAAATTTGTACGGCAATACTCTAGAATTATTGGGAATTTAACGTTTTTCAACCATTATTTTCGAGGAATGATTTTCCAACACCAATATACTCCAACGGTATTGAGTTAATGCCGATAATTTTCTAAAATAATTGAGATTTTAATGAATTAAACCATAATTCTCAAAGAATTCAGCATCCTTCACAGAGATATTCCAGTGTCTTAGAAGATGATTGAAAATTTTGTACGGCAATATTCTAGAATTATTTGGAATTTAACGTTTTTCAACCATTATTTTCGAGGAATGATTTTCCAACACCAATATACTCCAACGGTATTGAGTTAATGCCGATAATTTTCTAAAAAATTGAGATTTTACAGAATTTAAACCATAATTCTCAAAGAATTCAGCATCCTTCACAGAGATATTCCAGTGTCTTAGAAGGATGATTGAAAATTTGTACGGCAATATCTAGAATATTTGGGATTTAACGTTTTTCAACCCATTATTTTCGAGGAATGATTTTCCAACACCAATATACTCCAACGGTATTGAGAATGCCGATAATTTTCTAAAATAATTGAGATTTTACAGAATTTAAACCATAATTCTCAAAGAATTCAGCATCCTTCACAATGATATTCTAGTGTTCAAAGGATGTTTAAAAATTTTGACTGCAATTTTCTAGATTTTTTTGGGAATTAATGATTCAAACCCATTATTTTCAATGAATAAGCTCCTACACCAATTCAATAAATCCAACGGTATTGAGATTTTGACGATAATTTTCTAAATTATTGAGATTTAAAGAACTTCAACCATTATTCTCAAGGAATTCATCATCCTACACAACGGTATTCCAGCGTTATAGAAAACTTTTAAACCATTTATTACAATAATATTCGAGAAGATTTGAGATTTTAATGAATTAAAACCATAATTCTCAAAGAGTTCAGCATCCTTCACAGAGATATTCCAGTGTCTTAGAGGATGTTTGAATATTTTTACCGTAATTTTAAAAGATATTTTGGAATTCAACGATTTTAAACCATTTTATTTGAGGATTGAGCTTTCTACACCAATATACTCCAACGGTATTGAGTTAATGCCGATAATTTTCTAAAATAATTGAGATTTTACAGAATTTAACCATAATTCTCAAAGAATTCAGCATCCTTCACAGAGATATTCCAGTGTCTTACAGGATGATTGAAAATTTGTACGGCAATACTCTAGAATTATTAGGGAATTTAACGTTTTTCAACCATTATTTTCGAGGAATGATTTTCCAACACCAATATACTCCAACGGTATTGAGTTAATGCCGATAATTTTCTAAAATAATTGAGATTTTAATGAATTAAAACCATAATTCTCAAAGAATTCAGCATCCTTCACAGAGATATTCCAGTGTCTTAGAAGATGATTGAAATTTGTACGGCAATATTCTAGAATTATTTGGGAATTTAACGTTTTTCAACCATTATTTTCGAGGAATGATTTCCCACAACAATTACTCCAACGGTATTGAGTTAATGCCGATAATTTTCTAAAATAATTGAGATTTTAAGAATTTAAAACCATAATTCTCAAAGAATTCAGCATCCTTCACAGAGATATTCCAGTGTCTTAGAAGATGATTGAAAATTTGTACGGCAATATTCTAGAATTTTTGGGAATTTAACGTTTTTCAACCATTATTTTCGAGGAATGATTTTCCAACACCAATATACTCCAACGGTATTGAGTTAATGCCGATAATTTTCTAAATAATTGAGATTTTACAGAATTAAAACCATAATTCTCAAAGAATTCAGCATCCTTCACAATGATATTCTAGTGTTCAAAGGATGTTTAAAAATTTTGACTGCAATTTTCTAGATTTTTTTGGGAATTAAAATGATTCAAAACCATTATTTTCAATGAATAAGCTTCCTACACCAATAAAATCCAACGGTATTGAGATTTTGACGATAATTTTCTAAAATTATTGAGATTTAAAGAACTTCAACCATTATTCTCAAGGAATTCATCATCCTACACAACGGTATTCCAGCGTTATAGAAAACTTTTACACCATTTATTACAATAATATTCGAGAAGATTTGAGATTTTAATGAATTAAAACCATAATTCTCAAAGAGTTCAGCATCCTTCACAGAGATATTCCAGTGTCTTAGAGGATGTTTGAATATTTTTTACCGTAATTTTAAAAGAATATTTTGGAATTCAACGATTTTAAACCATTTATTTGAGGATTGAGCTTTCTACAACAATATACTCCAACGGTATTGATTTTAATGCCGATAATTTTCTAAAATAATTGAGATTTTACAGAATTTAAACCATAATTCTCAAAGAATTCAGCATCCTTCACAGAGATATTCCAGTGTCTTACAGGATGATTGAAATTTGTACGGCAATACTCTAGAATTATTAGGGAATTTAACGTTTTTCAACCATTATTTTCGAGGAATGATTTTCCACACCAATATACTCCAACGGTATTGAGTTAATGCCGATAATTTTCTAAAATAATTGAGATTTTAATGAATTAAAACCATAATTCTCAAAGAATTCAGCATCCTTCACAGAGATATTCCAGTGTCTTAGAAGATGATTGAAAATTTGTACGGCAATATTCTAGAATTATTTGGGAATTTAACGTTTTTCAACCATTATTTTCGAGGAATGATTTCAACACCAATATACTCCAACGGTATTGAGTTAATGCCGATAATTTTCTAAAATAATTGAGATTTTTACAGAATTTAAACCATAATTCTCAAAGAATTCAGCATCCTTCACAATGATATTCTAGTGTTCAAAGGATGTTTAAAAATTTTGACTGCAATTTTCTAGATTTTTTTGGGAATTAAAATGATTCAAAACCATTATTTTCAATGAATAAGCTTCCTACACCAATAAATCCAACGGTATTGAGATTTTGACGATAATTTTCTAAAATTATTGAGATTTAAAGAACTTCAACCATTATTCTCAAGGAATTCATCATCCTACACAACGGTATTCCAGCGTTATAGAAAACTTTTACACCATTTATTACAATAATATTCGAGAAGATTTGAGATTTTAATGAATTAAAACCATAATTCTCAAAGAGTTCAGCATCCTTCACAGAGATATTCCAGTGTCTTAGAGGATGTTTGAATATTTTTACCGTAATTTTAAAAGAATTTTTGGAATTCAACGATTTTAAACCATTTTATTTGAGGATTGAGCTTTCTACAACAATATACTCCAACGGTATTGATTTAATGCCGATAATTTTCTAAAATAATTGAGATTTTACAGAATTTAAAACCATAATTCTCAAAGAATTCAGCATCCTTCACAGAGATATTCCAGTGTCTTAGAGATGATTGAAAATTTGTACGGCAATACTCTAGAATTATTTGGGAATTTAACGTTTTTCAACCATTATTTTCGAGGAATGATTTTCCAACACCAATATACTCCAACGGTATTGAGTTAATGCCGATAATTTTCTAAAATAATTGAGATTTTACAGAATTTAAACCATAATTCTCAAAGAATTCAGCATCCTTCACAATGATATTCTAGTGTTCAAAGGATGTTAAAAATTTTGACTGCAATTTTCTAGATTTTTTTGGGAATTAAAATGATTCAAAACCATTATTTTCAATGAATAAGCTTCCTACACACAATAAAATCCAACGGTATTGAGATTTTGACGATAATTTTCTAAAATTATTGAGATTTAAAGAACTTCAACCATTATTCTCAAGGAATTCATCATCCTACACAACGGTATTCCAGCGTTATAGAAAACTTTTAAACCATTTATTACAATAATATTCGAGAAGATTTGAGATTTTAATGAATTAAACCATAATTCTCAAAGAGTTCAGCATCCTTCACAGAGATATTCCAGTGTCTTAGAGGATGTTTGAATATTTTTACCGTAATTTTAAAAGAATATTTGGAATTCAACGATTTAAACCATTTATTTGAGGATTGAGCTTTCTACAACAATATACTCCAACGGTATTGATTAATGCCGATAATTTTCTAAAATAATTGAGATTTTAATGAATTTAAACCATAATTCTCAAAGAATTCAGCATCCTTCACAGAGATATTCCAGTGTCTTACAGGATGATTGAAAATTTGTACGGCAATACTCTAGAATATTTGGGAATTTAACGTTTTTCAACAACCATTATTTTCGAGGAATGATTTTCCAAACACCAATATACTCCAACGGTATTGAGTTAATGCCGATAATTTTCTAAAATAATTGAGATTTTAATGAATTAAAACCATAATTCTCAAAGAATTCAGCATCCTTCACAGAGATATTCCAGTGTCTTAGAAGGATTGAAAATTTGTACGGCAATTTTCTAGAATATTTGGGATTTAACGTTTTTCAAACCATTATTTTCGAGGATGATTTTCCACAACACAATATACTCCAACGGTATTGATTTAATGCCGATAATTTTCTAAAATAATTGAGATTTTACAGAATTAAAACCATAATTCTCAAAGAATTCAGCATCCTTCACAGAGATATTCCAGTGTCTTAGAAGATGATTGAAAATTTGTACGGCAATATTCTAGAATTATTTGGGAATTAACGTTTTTCAACCATTATTTTCGAGGAATGATTTTCCAACACCAATATACTCCCAACGGTATTGAGTTAATGCCGATAATTTTCTAAAATAATTGAGATTTTACAGAATTTAAAACATAATTCTCAAAGAATTCAGCATCCTTCACAATGATATTCTAGTGTTCAAAGGATGTTTAAAAATTTTGACTGCAATTTTCTAGATTTTTTTGGGAATTAAAATGATTCAAACCATTATTTTCAATGAATAGCTTCCTCCACACCAATAAAATCCAACGGTATTGAGATTTTGACGATAATTTTCTAAAATTATTGAGATTTAAAGAACTTCAACCATTATTCTCAAGGAATTCATCATCCTACACAACGGTATTCCAGCGTTATAGAAAACTTTTACAACCATTTATTACAATAATATTCGAGAAGATTTGAGATTTTAATGAATTAAAACCATAATTCTCAAAGAGTTCAGCATCCTTCACAGAGATATTCCAGTGTCTTAGAGGATGTTTGAATATTTTTACCGTAATTTTAAAAGAATATTTTGGAATTCAACGATTTAAACCATTTTATTTGAGGATTGAGCTTTCTACAACAATATACTCCAACGGTATTGATTTAATGCCGATAATTTTCTAAAATAATTGAGATTTACAGAATTTAAACCATAATTCTCAAAGAATTCAGCATCCTTCACAGAGATATTCCAGTGTCTTACAGGATGATTGAAAATTTGTACGGCAATACTCTAGAATTATTAGGGAATTTAACGTTTTTCAAACAACCATTATTTTCGAGGAATGATTTTCCAACACCAATATATCCAACGGTATTGAGTTAATGCCGATAATTTTCTAAAATAATTGAGATTTAATGAATTAAACCATAATTCTCAAAGAATTCAGCATCCTTCACAGAGATATTCCAGTGTCTTAGAGATGATTGAAAATTTGTACGGCAATATTCTAGAATTATTTGGGAATTTAACGTTTTTCAACCATTTTTTCGAGGAATGATTTTCCAACACCATATACTCCAACGGTATTGAGTTAATGCCGATAATTTTCTAAAATAATTGAGATTTTTACAGAATTTAAACCATAATTCTCAAAGAATTCAGCATCCTTCACAATGATATTCTAGTGTTCAAGGATGTTTAAAAATTTTGACTGCAATTTTCTAGATTTTTTTGGGAATTAAAATGATTCAAAACCATTATTTTCAATGAATAAGCTTCCTACACCAATAAAATCCAACGGTATTGAGATTTTGACGATAATTTTCTAAAATTATTGAGATTTAAAGAACTTCAACCATTATTCTCAAGGAATTCATCATCCTACACAACGGTATTCCAGCGTTATAGAAAACTTTTACACCATTTATTACAATAATATTCGAGAAGATTTGAGATTTTAATGAATTAAAACCATAATTCTCAAAGAGTTCAGCATCCTTCACAGAGATATTCCAGTGTCTTAGAGGATGTTTGAATATTTTTACCGTAATTTTAAAAGAATATTTTGGAATTCAACGATTTTAAACCATTTTATTTGAGGATTGAGCTTTCTACAACAATATACTCCAACGGTATTGATTTAATGCCGATAATTTTCTAAAATAATTGAGATTTTAAGAATTTAAACCATAATTCTCAAAGAATTCAGCATCCTTCACAGAGATATTCCAGTGTCTTACAGGATGATTGAAAATTTGTACGGCAATACTCTAGAATTATTGGGAATTTAACGTTTTTCAACCATTATTTTCGAGGAATGATTTTCCAACACCAATATACTCCAACGGTATTGAGTTAATGCCGATAATTTTCTAAAATAATTGAGATTTTACAGAATTTAAACCATAATTCTCAAAGAATTCAGCATCCTTCACAATGATATTCTAGTGTTCAAAGGATGTTTAAAAATTTTGACTGCAATTTTCTAGATTTTTTTGGGAATTAAAATGATTCAAAACCATTATTTTCAATGAATAAGCTTCCTACACCAATAAAATCCAACGGTATTGAGATTTTGACGATAATTTTCTAAAATTATTGAGATTTAAAGAACTTCAACCATTATTCTCAAGGAATTCATCATCCTACACAACGGTATTCCAGCGTTATAGAAAACTTTTACACCATTTATTACAATAATATTCGAGAAGATTTGAGATTTTAATGAATTAAACCATAATTCTCAAAGAGTTCAGCATCCTTCACAGAGATATTCCAGTGTCTTAGAGGATGTTTGAATATTTTTACCGTAATTTTAAAAGAATATTTTGGAATTCAACGATTTTAAACCATTTTATTTGAGGATTGAGCTTTCTACAACAATATACTCCAACGGTATTGATTTAATGCCGATAATTTTCTAAAATAATTGAGATTTTACAGAATTTAAAACATAATTCTCAAAGAATTCAGCATCCTTCACAGAGATATTCCAGTGTCTTACAGGATGATTGAAAATTTGTACGGCAATACTCTAGAATTATTGGGAATTTAACGTTTTTCAAACCATTATTTTCGAGGAATGATTTTCCAACCAACACCAATATACTCCAACGGTATTGAGTTAATGCCGATAATTTTCTAAAATAATTGAGATTTTAATGAATTAAAACCATAATCTCAAAGAATTCAGCATCCTTCACAGAGATATTCCAGTGTCTTAGAGATGATTGAAAATTTGTACGGCAATATTCTAGAATTATTTGGGAATTTAACGTTTTTCAACCATTATTTTCGAGGAATGATTTTCCAACACCAATATACTCTCCAACGGTATTGAGTTAATGCCGATAATTTTCTAAAATAATTGAGATTTTACAGAATTTAAACCATAATTCTCAAAGAATTCAGCATCCTTCACAATGATATTCTAGTGTTCAAAGGATGTTTAAAAATTTTGACTGCAATTTTCTAGATTTTTTTGGGAATTAAAATGATTCAAAACCATTATTTTCAATGAATAAGCTTCCTACACCAATAAAATCCAACGGTATTGAGATTTTGACGATAATTTTCTAAAATTATTGAGATTTAAAGAACTTCAACCATTATTCTCAAGGAATTCATCATCCTACACAACGGTATTCCAGCGTTATAGAAAACTTTTACACCATATTACAATAATATTCGAGAAGATTTGAGATTTTAGAATTAAAACCATAATTCTCAAAGAGTTCAGCATCCTTCACAGAGATATTCCAGTGTCTTAGAGGATGTTTGAATATTTTTACCGTAATTTTAAAAGAATATTTTGGAATTCAACGATTTTTTAAACCATTTTATTTGAGGATTGAGCTTTCTACAACAATATACTCCAACGGTATTGATTTAATGCCGATAATTTTCTAAAATAATTGAGATTTTACAGAATTTAAACCATAATTCTCAAAGAATTCAGCATCCTTCACAGAGATATTCCAGTGTCTTACAGGATGATTGAAAATTTGTACGGCAATACTCTAGAATTATTAGGGAATTTAACGTTTTTCAACCATTATTTTCGAGGAATGATTTCCAACACCAATATACTCCAACGGTATTGAGTTAATGCCGATAATTTTCTAAAATAATTGAGATTTTACAGAATTAAAACCATAATTCTCAAAGAATTCAGCATCCTTCACAATGATATTCTAGTGTTCAAAGGATGTTTAAAAATTTTGACTGCAATTTTCTAGATTTTTTTGGGAATTAAAATGATTCAAAACCATTATTTTCAATGAATAAGCTTCCTACACAATAAAATCCAACGGTATTGAGATTTTGACGATAATTTTCTAAAATTATTGAGATTTAAAGAACTTCAACAACCATTATTCTCAAGGAATTCATCATCCTACACAACGGTATTCCAGCGTTATAGAAAACTTTTAAACCATTTATTACAATAATATTCGAGAAGATTTGAGATTTTAATGAATTAAAACCATAATTCTCAAAGAGTTCAGCATCCTTCACAGAGATATTCCAGTGTCTTAGAGGATGTTTGAATATTTTTACCGTAATTTTAAAAGAATATTTTGGAATTCAACGATTTTAAAACCATTTTATTTGAGGATTGAGCTTTCTACAACAATATACTCCAACGGTATTGATTTAATGCCGATAATTTTCTAAAATAATTGAGATTTTCAGAATTTAAAACCATAATTCTCAAAGAATTCAGCATCCTTCACAGAGATATTCCAGTGTCTTACAGGATGATTGAAAATTTGTACGGCAATACTCTAGAATTATTAGGGAATTTAACGTTTTTCAACCATTATTTTCGAGGAATGATTTTCCAACACCAATATACTCCAACGGTATTGAGTTAATGCCGATAATTTTCTAAAATAATTGAGATTTTAATGAATTAAAACCATAATTCTCAAAGAATTCAGCATCCTTCACAGAGATATTCCAGTGTCTTAGAAGATGATTGAAAATTTGTACGGCAATATTCTAGAATTATTTGGGAATTTAACGTTTTTCAACCATTATTTTCGAGGAATGATTTTCCAACACCAATATACTCCAACGGTATTGAGTTAATGCCGATAATTTTCTAAAATAATTGAGATTTTACAGAATTTAAACCATAATTCTCAAAGAATTCAGCATCCTTCACAATGATATTCTAGTGTTCAAAGGATGTTTAAAAATTTTGACTGCAATTTTCTAGATTTTTTTGGGAATTAAAATGATTCAAAACCATTATTTTCAATGAATAAGCTTCCTACACACAATAAAATCCAACGGTATTGAGATTTTGACGATAATTTTCTAAAATTATTGAGATTTAAAGAACTTCAACCATTATTCTCAAGGAATTCATCATCCTACACAACGGTATTCCAGCGTTATAGAAAACTTTTACACCATTTATTACAATAATATTCGAGAAGATTTGAGATTTTAATGAATTAAAACCATAATTCTCAAAGAGTTCAGCATCCTTCACAGAGATATTCCAGTGTCTTAGAGATGTTTGAATATTTTTACCGTAATTTTAAAAGAATATTTTGGAATTCAACGATTTTAAACCATTTTTTTGAGGATTGAGCTTTCTACAACAATATACTCCAACGGTATTGATTTAATGCCGATAATTTTCTAAAATAATTGAGATTTTACAGAATTTAAACCATAATTCTCAAAGAATTCAGCATCCTTCACAGAGATATTCCAGTGTCTTACAGGATGATTGAAATTTGTACGGCAATACTCTAGAATTATTTGGGAATTTAACGTTTTTCAACCATTATTTTCGAGGAATGATTTTCAACACCAATATACTCCAACGGTATTGAGTTAATGCCGATAATTTTCTAAAATAATTGAGATTTTAAAGAATTAAACCATAATTCTCAAAGAATTCAGCATCCTTCACAATGATATTCTAGTGTTCAAAGGATGTTTAAAAATTTTGACTGCAATTTTCTAGATTTTTTTGGGAATTAAATGATTCAAAACCATTATTTTCAATGAATAAGCTTCCTACACCAATAAAATCCAACGGTATTGAGATTTTGACGATAATTTTCTAAATTATTGAGATTTAAAGAACTTCAAAACCATTATTCTCAAGGAATTCATCATCCTACACAACGGTATTCCAGCGTTATAGAAAACTTTTACACCATTTATTACAATAATATTCGAGAAGATTTGAGATTTTAATGAATTAAAACCATAATTCTCAAAGAGTTCAGCATCCTTCACAGAGATATTCCAGTGTCTTAGAGGATGTTTGAATATTTTTACCGTAATTTTAAAAGAATATTTTGGAATTCAACGATTTTAAACCATTTTATTTGAGGATTGAGCTTTCTACAACAATATACTCCAACGGTATTGATTTAATGCCGATAATTTTCTAAAATAATTGAGATTTTACAGAATTTAAACCATAATTCTCAAAGAATTCAGCATCCTTCACAGAGATATTCCAGTGTCTTACAGGATGATTGAAAATTTGTACGGCAATACTCTAGAATTATTAGGGAATTTAACGTTTTTCAAACCATTATTTTCGAGGAAATGATTTTCCACACAATATACTCCAACGGTATTGAGTTAATGCCGATAATTTTCTAAAATAATTGAGATTTTAATGAATTAAAACCATAATTCTCAAAGAATTCAGCATCCTTCACAGAGATATTCCAGTGTCTTAGAAGATGATTGAAAATTTGTACGGCAATATCTAGAATTATTTGGGAATTTAACGTTTTTCAACCATTATTTTCGAGGAATGATTTTCCAACACCAATATACTCCAACGGTATTGAGTTAATGCCGATAATTTTCTAAAATAATTGAGATTTTTACAGAATTTAAACCATAATTCTCAAAGAATTCAGCATCCTTCACAATGATATTCTAGTGTTCAAAGGATGTTTAAAATTTTGACTGCAATTTTCTAGATTTTTTTGGGAATTAAAATGATTCAAAACCATTATTTCAATGAATAAGCTTCCTACACCAATAAAATCCAACGGTATTGAGATTTTGACGATAATTTTCTAAAATTATTGAGATTTAAAAAACTTCAACCATTATTCTCAAGGAATTCATCATCCTACACAACGGTATTCCAGCGTTATAGAAAACTTTTACACCATTTATTACAATAATATTCGAGAAGATTTGAGATTTTAATGAATTAAAACCATAATTCTCAAAGAGTTCAGCATCCTTCACAGAGATATTCCAGTGTCTTAGAGGATGTTTGAATATTTTTACCGTAATTTTAAAAGAATATTTTGGAATTCAACGATTTTAAACCATTTTATTTGAGGATTGAGCTTTCTACAACAATATACTCCAACGGTATTGATTTAATGCCGATAATTTTCTAAAATAATTGAGATTTTACAGAATTTAAACCATAATTCTCAAAGAATTCAGCATCCTTCACAGAGATATTCCAGTGTCTTACAGGATGATTGAAATTTGTACGGCAATACTCTAGAATTATTAGGGAATTTAACGTTTTTCAACCATTATTTTCGAGGAATGATTTTCCAACACCAATATACTCCAACGGTATTGAGTTAATGCCGATAATTTTCTAAAATAATTGAGATTTTACAGAATTTAAACCATAATTCTCAAAGAATTCAGCATCCTTCACAGAGATATTCCAGTGTCTTAGAGGATGTTTGAAAATTTTTACGGCAATATTTTAAAAGAATTTTGGAATTTAACGTTTTTAAACCATTTTTTTGAGGAATGATTTTCCAACACCAATATACTCCAACGGTATTGAGTTAATGCCGATAATTTTCTAAAATAATTGAGATTTTAAGAATTAAAACCATAATTCTCAAAGAATTCAGCATCCTTCACAATGATATTCTAGTGTTCAAAGGATGTTTAAAATTTTGACTGCAATTTTCTAGATTTTTTTGGAATTAAATGATTCAAAACCATTATTTTCATGAATAAGCTTCCTACACCAATAAAATCCAACGGTATTGAGATTTTGACGATAATTTTCTAAAATTATTGAGATTTAAAGAACTTCAACCATTATTCTCAAGAATTCATCATCCTACACACGGTATTCCAGCGTTAAGAAAACTTTTAAACCATTTATTACAATAATATTCGAGAAGATTTGAGATTTTAATGAATTAAAACCATAATTCTCAAAGAGTTCAGCATCCTTCACAGAGATATTCCAGTGTCTTAGAGGATGTTTGAAATATTTTTACCGTAATTTTAAAAGAATATTTTGGAATTCAACGATTTTAAAAACATTTTATTTGAGGATTGAGCTTTCTAAACAATATACTCCAACGGTATTGATTTAATGCCGATAATTTTCTAAAATAATTGAGATTTTACAGAATTTAAACCATAATTCTCAAAGAATTCAGCATCCTTCACAGAGATATTCCAGTGTCTTACAGATGATTGAAAATTTGTACGGCAATACTCTAGAATTTTAGGGAATTTAACGTTTTTCAACCATTATTTTCGAGGAATGATTTCCAACACAATATACTCCAACGGTATTGATTTAATGCCGATAATTTTCTAAAATAATTGAGATTTTACAGAATTTAAACCATAATTCTCAAAGAATTCAGCATCCTTCACAGAGATATTCCAGTGTCTTAGAGGATGATTGAAATTTGTACGCAATTTTCTAGAATTATTTGGGAATTTAACGTTTTTCAAAACCATTATTTCGAGGAATGATTTTCCAACACCAATATACTCCAACGGTATTGAGTTAATGCCGATAATTTTTAAAATAATTGAGATTTTAATGAATTAAAACCATAATTCTCAAAGAATTCAGCATCCTTCACAGAGATATTCCAGTGTCTTAGAGGATGTTTGAAAATTTTTACCGTAATTTTAAAAGAATATTTTGGAATTCAACGATTTTAAAACATTTTTTTTGAGGATTGAGCTTTCTACAACAATATACTCCAACGGTATTGATTTAATGCCGATAATTTTCTAAAATTATTGAGATTTAAAGAACTTCAACCATTATCCTCAAGGAATTCAGCATCCTTCACAGAGATATCCAGTGTCTTAGAGGATGATTGAAAATTTGTACGGCAATATTCTAGAATTATTTGGGAATTTAACGTTTTTCAACCATTATTTTCGAGGAATGATTTTCCAACACCAATATACTCCAACGGTATTGAGTTAATGCCGATAATTTTCTAAAATAATTGAGATTTTTACAGAATTTAAACCATAATTCTCAAAGAATTCAGCATCCTTCACAATGATATTCTAGTGTTCAAAGGATGTTTAAAAATTTTGACTGCAATTTTCTAGATTTTTTTGGGAATTAAAATGATTCAAAACCATTATTTTCAATGAATAAGCTTCCTACACCAATAAAATCCAACGGTATTGAGATTTGACGATAATTTTCTAAAATTATTGAGATTTAAGAACTTCAACCATTATTCTCAAGGAATTCATCATCCTACACAACGGTATTCCAGCGTTATAGAAAACTTTACACCATTTATTACAATAATATTCGAGAAGATTTGAGATTTTAATGAATTAAAACCATAATTCTCAAAGAGTTCAGCATCCTTCACAGAGATATTCCAGTGTCTTAGAGGATGTTTGAATATTTTACCGTAATTTTAAAAGAATATTTGGAATTCAACGATTTTAAACCATTTTATTTGAGGATTGAGCTTTCTACAACAATATACTCCAACGGTATTGATTTAATGCCGATAATTTTCTAAAATAATTGAGATTTTAATGAATTAAAACCATAATTCTCAAAGAATTCAGCATCCTTCACAGAGATATTCCAGTGTCTTAGAAGATGATTGAAAATTTGTACGGCAATACTCTAGAATTATTTGGGAATTTAACGTTTTTCAACCATTATTTTCGAGGAATGATTTTCCAACACCAATATACTCCAACGGTATTGAGTTAATGCCGATAATTTTCTAAAATAATTGAGATTTTAATGAATTAAAACCATAATTCTCAAAGAATTCAGCATCCTTCACAATGATATTCTAGTGTTCAAAGGATGTTTAAAAATTTTGACTGCAATTTTCTAGATTTTTTTGGGAATTAAAATGATTCAAACCATTATTTTCAATGAATAAGCTTCCTACACACCAATAAAATCCAACGATATTGAGATTTTGACGATAATTTTCTAAAATTATTGAGATTTAAAGAACTTCAACCATTATTCTCAAGGAATTCATCATCCTACACAACGGTATTCCAGCGTTAAAGAAAACTTTTACACCATTTATTACAATAATATTCGAGAAGATTTGAGATTTTAATGAATTAAAACCATAATTCTCAAGAGTTCAGCATCCTTCACAGAGATATTCCAGTGTCTTAGAGGATGTTTGAATATTTTTACCGTAATTTTAAAAGAATATTTTGGAATTCAACGATTTTAAACCATTTTATTTGAGGATTGAGCTTTCTACAACAATATACTCCAACGGTATTGATTTAATGCCGATAATTTTCTAAAATAATTGAGATTTTACAGAATTTAAACCATAATTCTCAAAGAATTCAGCATCCTTCACAGAGATATTCCAGTGTCTTACAGGATGATTGAAATTTGTACGGCAATACTTAGAATTATTTGGAATTTAACGTTTTTCAACCATTATTTTCGAGGAATGATTTTCCAACACCAATATACTCCAACGGTATTGAGTTAATGCCGATAATTTTCTAAAATAATTGAGATTTTAATGAATTAAAACCATAATTCTCAAAGAATTCAGCATCCTTCACAGAGATATTCCAGTGTCTTAGAAGATGATTGAAAATTGTACGGCAATATTCTAGAATTATTTGGGAATTTAACGTTTTTCAACCATTATTTTCGAGGAATGATTTTCAAACCAATATACTCCAACGGTATTGAGTTAATGCCGATAATTTTCTAAAATATTGAGATTTTAAGAATTTAAACCATAATTCTCAAAGAATTCAGCATCCTTCACAATGATATTCTAGTGTTCAAAGGATGTTTAAAAATTTTGACTGCAATTTTCTAGATTTTTTTGGGAATTAAAATGATTCAAAACCATTATTTTCAATGAATAAGCTTCCTACACCAATAAAATCCAACGGTATTGAGATTTTGACGATAATTTTCTAAAATTATTGAGATTTTAAGAACTTCAACCATTATTCTCAAGGAATTCATCATCCTACACAACGGTATTCCAGCGTTATAGAAAACTTTTACACCATTTATTACAATAATATTCGAGAAGATTTGAGATTTTAATGAATTAAAACCATAATTCTCAAAGAGTTCAGCATCCTTCACAGAGATATTCCAGTGTCTTAGAGGATGTTTGAATATTTTTACCGTAATTTTAAAAGAATATTTTGGAATTCAACGATTTTTTAAACCATTTTTTTGAGGATTGAGCTTCTACAACAATATACTCCCAACGGTATTGATTTAATGCCGATAATTTTCTAAAATAATTGAGATTTTACAGAATTTAAACCATAATTCTCAAAGAATTCAGCATCCTTCACAGAGATATTCCAGTGTCTTACAGGATGATTGAAAATTTGTACGGCAATACTCTAGAATTATTTGGGAATTTAACGTTTTTCAACCATTATTTTCGAGGAATGATTTTCCAACACCAATATACTCCAACGGTATTGAGTTAATGCCGATAATTTTCTAAAATAATTGAGATTTTTACAGAATTTAAACCATAATTCTCAAAGAATTCAGCATCCTTCACAATGATATTCTAGTGTTCAAAGGATGTTTAAAAATTTGACTGCAATTTTCTAGATTTTTTTGGGAATTAAAATGATTCAAAACCATTATTTTCAATGAATAGCTTTCCTACACCAATAAATCCAACGGTATTGAGATTTTGACGATAATTTTCTAAAATTATTGAGATTTTAAGAAACTTCAACCATTATTCTCAAGGAATTCATCATCCTACACACGGTATTCCAGCGTTTAGAAAACTTTTACACCATTTATTACTAATATTCGAGAAGATTTGAGATTTTAATGAATTAAAACCATAATTCTCAAAGATTCAGCATCCTTCACAGAGATATTCCAGTGTCTTAGAGATTTTTACAACCGATAATATTACCAATAATTTTGCGAAGATTTGAGATTTTTTATTAGATTTAAAATAATCCATAATTCTCAAAGAATTCAGCATCCTTCACAAGATTTCCAGTGTCCTAGAGATGTTTAAAAATTTTTTACCGCAATTTTCTAGAATTTTTTGGAATTAAAGATTTAAACCATTATTTCATGAATGAGCTTTCTACAAACCAATAAAATCCAACGGTATTGAGTTTTGCGATATTTTCTAAATTATTGAGATTTAAAGAACTTCAAACCATTATTCTCAGGAATTCATCATCCTACACAACGTATTCCAGCGTTATAGAAAACTTTTAAACCATTTATTACAATAATATTCGAGAAGATTTGAGATTTTTGAATTAAAACCATAATTCTCAAAGAGTTCAGCATCCTTCACAGAGATATTCCAGTGTCTTAGAGGATGTTGAAATATTTTTACCGTAATTTTAAAAGAATATTTTGGAATTCAACGATTTTAAACCATTTTATTTGAGGATTGAGCTTTCTACCAACAATATACTCCAACGGTATTGATTTAATGCCGATAATTTTCTAAAATAATTGAGATTTTACAGAATTAAACCATAATTCTCAAAGAATTCAGCATCCTTCACAGAGATATTCCAGTGTCTTACAGGATGATTGAAAATTTGTACGGCAATACTCTAGAATTATTTGGGAATTTAACGTTTTTCAACCATTATTTTCGAGGAATGATTTTCCAACACCAATATACTCCAACGGTATTGAGTTAATGCCGATAATTTTCTAAAATAATTGAGATTTTTACAGAATTAAAACCATAATTCTCAAAGAATTCAGCATCCTTCACAATGATATTCTAGTGTTCAAGGATGTTTAAAAATTTTGACTGCAATTTTCTAGATTTTTTTGGGAATTAAAATGATTCAAAACCATTATTTTCAATGAATAAGCTTCCCTACAACACCAATAAAATCCAACGGTATTGAGATTTTGACGATAATTTTCTAAAATTATTGAGATTTAAAGAACTTCAACCACCATTATTCTCAAGGAATTCATCATCCTACACAACGGTATTCCAGCGTTATAGAAAACTTTTACACCATTTATTACAATAATATTCGAGAAGATTTGAGATTTTAATGAATTAAAACCATAATTCTCAAAGAGTTCAGCATCCTTCACAGAGATATTCCAGTGTCTTAGAGGATGTTTGAATATTTTTACGTAATTTTAAAGAATATTTTGGAATTCAACGATTTTAAAACCATTTTATTTGAGGATTGAGCTTCTACAACAATATACTCCCAACGGTATTGATTTAATGCCGATAATTTTCTAAAATAATTGAGATTTTACAGAATTTAAACCATAATTCTCAAAGAATTCAGCATCCTTCACAGAGATATTCCAGTGTCTTACAGGATGATTGAAAATTTGTACGGCAATACTCTAGAATTATTAGGGAATTTAACGTTTTTCAACCATTATTTTCGAGGAATGATTTTCCAACACAATATATACTCCAACGGTATTGAGTTAATGCCGATAATTTTCTAAAATAATTGAGATTTTAATGAATTAAAACCATAATTCTCAAAGAATTCAGCATCCTTCACAGAGATATTCCAGTGTCTTAGAAGATGATTGAAAATTTGTACGGCAATATTCTAGAATTATTTGGGAATTTAACGTTTTTCAACCATTATTTTCGAGGAATGATTTTCCAACACCAATATACTCCAACGGTATTGAGTTAATGCCGATAATTTTCTAAAATAATTGAGATTTTAAAGAATTAAAACCATAATTCTCAAAGAATTCAGCATCCTTCACAATGATATTCTAGTGTTCAAAGGATGTTTAAAAATTTGACTGCAATTTTCTAGATTTTTTTGGAATTAAAATGATTCAAAACCATTATTTTCAATGAATAAGCTTCCTACACACCAATAAAATCCAACGGTATTGAGATTTTGACGATAATTTTCTAAAATTATTGAGATTTAAAGAACTTCAACCATTATTCTCAAGGAATTCATCATCCTACACAACGGTATTCCAGCGTTATAGAAAACTTTTACACCATTTATTACAATAATATTCGAGAAGATTTGAGATTTTAATGAATTAAAACCATAATTCTCAAAGAGTTCAGCATCCTTCACAGAGATATTCCAGTGTCTTAGAGGATGTTTGAATATTTTTACGTAATTTTAAAATATTTTGGAATTCAACGATTTTAAACCATTTTATTTGAGGATTGAGCTTTCTACAACAATATACTCCAACGGTATTGATTTAATGCCGATAATTTTCTAAAATAATTGAGATTTTACAGAATTTAAACCATAATTCTCAAAGAATTCAGCATCCTTCACAGAGATATTCCAGTCTTACAGGATGATTGAAATTTGTACGGCAATACTCTAGAATTATTTGGAATTTAACGTTTTTCAACCATTATTTTCGAGGAATGATTTTCCAACACCAATATACTCCAACGGTATTGAGTTAATGCCGATAATTTTCTAAAATAATTGAGATTTTTACAGAATTTAAACCATAATTCTCAAGAATTCAGCATCCTTCACAATGATATTCTAGTGTTCAAAGGATGTTAAAAATTTTGACTGCAATTTTCTAGATTTTTTGGGAATTAAAATGATTCAAAACCATTATTTTCAATGAATAAGCTTTCTACAACACCAATAAAATCCAACGGTATTGAGATTTTGACGATAATTTTCTAAAATTATTGAGATTTAAAGAACTTCAACCATTATTCTCAAGGAATTCATCATCCTACACAACGGTATTCCAGCGTTATAGAAAACTTTACCTTATTACAATAATATTCGAGAAGATTTGAGATTTTAATGAATTAAAACCATAATTCTCAAGAGTTCAGCATCCTTCACAGAGATATTCCAGTGTCTTAGAGATTTTGAACCATATATTAGAAAAATTTTAAGAAGAATTTGGATTTTAAGAATTTAAACCATAATTCTCAAAGAATTCAGCATCCTTCACAATATATTCCAGTGTCTTGAGGATTTTTGAATATTTTACCGCAATTTAAAGAAATATTTTTGGAATTTAACGAATTTAAACCATTTTATTGAGGATTCAAGCTTTCTCAACATCTACAACACCATAAAATCCAACGGTATTGAGATTTTGACGATAATTTTCTAAAATTATTGAGATTTAAAGAACTTCAACAACCATTATTCTCAAGGAATTCATCATCCTACACCATTGGTATTCCAGCGTTATAGAAAACTTTTACACCATTTATTACAATAATATTCGAGAGATTTGAGATTTTAATGAATTAAAACCATAATTCTCAAAGAGTTCAGCATCCTTCACAGAGATATTCCAGTGTCTTAGAGGATGTTTGAATATTTTTACCGTAATTTTAAAAGAATATTTTGGAATTCAACGATTTTAAACCATTTTATTTGAGGATTGAGCTTTCTACAACAATATACTCCAACGGTATTGATTTAATGCCGATAATTTTCTAAAATAATTGAGATTTTACAGAATTTAAAACCATAATTCTCAAAGAATTCAGCATCCTTCACAGAGATATTCCAGTGTCTTACAGGATGATTGAAAATTTGTACGGCAATACTCTAGAATTATTTGGGAATTTAACGTTTTTCAACCATTATTTTCGAGGAATGATTTTCCAACACCATATACTCCAACGGTATTGAGTTAATGCCGATAATTTTCTAAAATAATTGAGATTTTACAGATTTAAACCATAATTCTCAAAGAATTCAGCATCCTTCACAATGATATTCTAGTGTTCAAAATGTTTTTAAAAATTTGACTGCAATTTCTAGATTTTTTTGGGAATTAAAATGATTCAAAACCATTATTTTCAATGAATAAGCTTCCTACACCAATAAAATCCAACGGTATTGAGATTTTGACGATAATTTTCTAAAATTATTGAGATTTAAAGAACTTCAACCATTATTCTCAAGGAATTCATCATCCTACACAACGGTATTCCAGCGTTTAAGAAAACTTTTACACCATTTATTACAATAATATTCGAGAAGATTTGAGATTTTAATGAATTAAAACCATAATTCTCAAAGAGTTCAGCATCCTTCACAGAGATATTCCAGTGTCTTAGAGGATGTTTGAATATTTTTACCGTAATTTTAAAAGAATATTTTGGAATTCAACGATTTAAAACCATTTTATTTGAGGATTGAGCTTTCTACAACAATATACTCCAACGGTATTGATTTAATGCCGATAATTTTCTAAAATAATTGAGATTTTACAGAATTTAAACCATAATTCTCAAAGAATTCAGCATCCTTCACAGATATTCCAGTGTCTTAGAGGATGATTGAAATTTGTACGGCAATACTCTAGAATTATTTGGAATTTAAACGTTTTTCAAACCATTATTTTCGAGGAATGATTTTCAACACCAATATACTCCAACGGTATTGAGTTAATGCCGATAATTTTCTAAAATAATTGAGATTTTACAGAATTTAAACCATAATTCTCAAAGAATTCAGCATCCTTCACAATGATATTCTAGTGTTCAAAGGATGTTTAAAATTTTGACTGCAATTTTCTAGATTTTTTTGGGAATTAAAATGATTCAAAACCATTATTTTCAATGAATAGCTTCCTACACCAATAAAATCCAACGGTATTGAGATTTTGACGATAATTTTCTAAATTATTGAGATTTAAAGAACTTCAACACCATTATTCTCAAGGAATTCATCATCCTACACAACGGTATTCCAGCGTTATAGAAAACTTTTACACCATTTATTACATAATATTCGAGAAGATTTGAGATTTTAATGAATTAAAACCATAATTCTCAAAGAGTTCAGCATCCTTCACAGAGATATTCCAGTGTCTTAGAGGATGTTTGAATATTTTTACCGTAATTTTAAAAGATATTTTGGAATTCAACGATTTTAAACCATTTATTTGAGGATTGAGCTTTCTACAACAATATACTCAACGGTATTGATTTAATGCCGATAATTTTCTAAAATAATTGAGATTTTACAGAATTTAAACCATAATTCTCAAAGAATTCAGCATCCTTCACAGAGATATTCCAGTGTCTTACAGGATGATTGAAAATTTGTACGGCAATACTCTAGAATTATTTGGAATTAAACGTTTTTCAACAACCATATTTTCGAGGAATGATTTTCCAACACCAATATACTCCAACGGTATTGAGTTAATGCCGATAATTTTCTAAAATAATTGAGATTTTAATGAATTAAATTCAAACCATAATTCAAAGAATTCAGCATCCTTCACAGAGATATTCCAGTGTCTTAGAAGATGATTGAAAATTTGTACGGCAATATTCTAGAATTATTTGGGAATTTAACGTTTTTCAACCATTATTTTCGAGGAATGATTTTCAAACACCAATATACTCCAACGGTATTGAGTTAATGCCGATAATTTTCTAAAATAATTGAGATTTTAAGAATTTAAACCATAATTCTCAAAGAATTCAGCATCCTTCACAATGATATTCTAGTGTTCAAAGGATGTTTAAAAATTTTGACTGCAATTTTCTAGATTTTTTGGGAATTAAAATGATTCAAACCATTATTTTCAATGAATAAGCTTCCTACAACAATAAAATCCAACGGTATTGAGATTTTGACGATAATTTTCTAAATTATTGAGATTTAAAGAACTTCAACCATTATTCTCAAGAATTCATCATCCTACACAACGGTATTCCAGCGTTATTAAAACTTTTACACCACCATTTATTACAATAATATTCGAGAAGATTTGAGATTTTAATGAATTAAAACCATAATTCTCAAAGAGTTCAGCATCCTTCACAGAGATATTCCAGTGTCTTAGAGGATGTTTGAATATTTTTACCGTAATTTTAAAAGAATATTTTGGAATTCAACGATTTTAAAACCATTTTATTTGAGGATTGAGCTTTCTACAACAATATACTCCAACGGTATTGATTTAATGCCGATAATTTTCTAAAATAATTGAGATTTTACAGAATTTAAACCATAATTCTCAAAGAATTCAGCATCCTTCACAGAGATATTCCAGTGTCTTACAGGATGATTGAAAATTTGTACGGCAATACTCTAGAATTATTTGGGAATTTAACGTTTTTCAACCATTATTTTCGAGGAATGATTTTCCAACACCAATATACTCCAACGGTATTGAGTTAATGCCGATAATTTTCTAAAATAATTGAGATTTTTACAGAATTTAAACCATAATTCTCAAAGAATTCAGCATCCTTCACAATGATATTCCAGTGTTCAAAGATGTTTAAAAATTTTGACTGCAATTTTCTAGATTTTTTTGGGAATTAAAATGATTCAAAACCATTATTTTCAATGAATATCTTCCTACACCAATAAAATCCAACAACGGTATTGAGATTTTGACGATAATTTTCTAAAATATTGAGATTTAAAATTACTTCAACCATTATTCTCAAGGAATCATCATCCTACACAAGGTATTCCAGCTTATAGAAAACTTTTACACCATTTATTACAATATATTCGAAAGATTTGAGATTTTAATGAATTAAACCATAATTCTCAAGAGTTTCAGCATCCTTCACGAGATATTCCAGTGTCTTAGAGACATTTTACACCATATATTATAATATCTT
>NW_021014717.1:0-16858 GCF_003676215.2 Rhopalosiphum maidis
TTGTAAAATACGTCAAATTTACCATATAAAAACATGTTTTATAGAGTTTATGAAAAACATTGCTTAAATGTAATGTATGAAAGTAAATCTAATGCTAAATCAGATCCAATTTTCTTTCTAGTGGTCAAGTTTTCAAGATACTAACATGAGAATGAGTGTTTCATAAGCCATAAAAAATTGAATTTTAATATACTCCAAATTGTCATATAAAAACATGTTTATAGTGTTTATGAAGTATCAGCATCAACAAAAATACATGGAAGTAATAATGCTAAATAAGAATCATTTACTTAATTCATTGGTCTTGGTTTCATGATACTAATTTTTGTTTCACTAATATTAAGTTGCTATCAATTATATTCATAACCATTACACACACTTGCATAAATCCATATTATTATCAAGTATCTTCTAGTTTATTTTCAAAATAAGATGTTGATACTTTCCAAGTGGTATGAATGCAAATTCCTGTCTCAGCAAGCCTTGATTGAACTGCTGCACTGCAATCTGAAAAAAATGTAGTCAGTTAAATATGTAAAATTAGTGGAGAATTAATTGAGAATTGAGTGTTTCATAAGCAGTTTAAAATATGAATTTATAACACGAGTCAAAATTGTCATTTAAAAGCATGTTTATAGTGTTTATGAAGTATCAGCATCAATGAATTACATGGAAGTTAATAATGCTAAAAAAGAATCATTTACTTAATCCAATTGTCACTACTACACACCATAAGGAGAACGAAAATAATTCTATAACAACTAGTGCGTGGACAACACTGGATAATTTAGAAATTGAAACAATCAAAACAAAAACTAACAGACAACCTTCATTTTTAATACAAAATAATTGAAAACTATTTACAGTTGAAACTTTAACACAAGTACGAATGTAAAACTGTAAAAAGATACGAAATTTAAGCATAAACAGATGATAACAAATAATAATTATGATAAGCCATAAAGATTGTACAAATTAACAGAATGTTTTGTACTTTTAAAAAAAGAATACACTTGTACAATAACTGAAAAATACCCTTTTCCATATGAATTTGATGATAAATTTAAATCATTTCTTAATGCATTGGTCGAGGATCAGGACACTGACTTGTGTTAACTTCGGGCGCGTAAAATATGAACAATTCGTTGATATTATAAATATTCTTTCGTAAATGTACAAGATATTCGGTCAAAAGCCTAATAAATATACCGCCCCACTCCGGAGAGCAGTGAACGGTGAACGGCACACAACCAACTAGATTCTTCCTGTGGCAGGTCAGCCGTCGACCAAGGTATGGGGAACCTCCCGCCCTCTGTTGGTGTTAATATCGACTTAATGATTAATTCTTCTATAAACAGTTGAAAATGTGAATTTGTAATTTTTATCAAAATTATCATTTATGTATAGTCTAAATAAAAGATTTTTATAGCATAGGTAAATAAGAAGAATAAAAATTACAAGCTAAAAGTGTTTACTAATCTTTTATTCATATATATAACAAATAACAATTGTTTCACAACTATTAATTATTATCAATTATATTCAATAACCATTACACACACATTGCAGAAATCCAATATTATTATCAGTATCTTCTAGTTTATTTTCAAAATAAGATGTTGATACTTTCCCAAAGTGGTATGAATGCAAATTTCGGTCTCAGCAAGCCTTGGGTGAACTGCTGCACTGCAATCTGAAAAAATGTAGTCAGTTAAATTGTAAGATTGGTGGAGAATTAATTGAGAAATGAGTGTTCATAAGCAGTTTAAAATATGAATTTATAACACGAGTCAAAATTGTCATTTAAAAGCATGTTTATAGTGTTTATGAAGTATAAGCATCAATGAATACATGGAAGTTAATAAAGTTAAATAAGAATCATTTACATAATTAATGGTGTTGGTTTCATGTCAATTAATTGAGAATTGAGTGTTTCATAAGCCATAAAAAATTTGAATTTTTAATATACTCCAATATTATCATATAAAAACAAGTTTTATAGAGTTTATGAAACATTAACTTAAATGTAATGTATGAAAGTAATAATGCTAAATAAGAAACATATTCTCTTCTAGTGGTCAAGGTTTCAAGATACTAACATGAGAATTGAGTATTTTATAAGCAATTAAAAAAATGAATTTGTAAATACGTCAAATTTACCATATAAAAACATGTTTATAGAGTTTATGAAACATTGGATTAAATGTAAATGTATGAAAGTAATTAATGCTAAATAAGAAACATATTCTCTTTCTAGTGGTCAAGGTTTCAAGATAACATGAGAATTGAGTATTTTATAAGCAATTAAAAAAATGAATTTGTAAAATACGTCAAATTTACCATATAAAAACATGTTTTATAGAGTTTATGAAACATTGGCTTAAATGTAATGTATGAAAGTAATTAATGCTAAATAAGAAACAATTTCTCTTTCTAGTGGTCAAGGTTTCAAGATACTAACATGAGAATTGAGTATTTCATAAGCCATTAAAAAAATTAGAATTTTTAATATACTCAAATTTACCATATAAAAACATGTTTATAGTGTTTATGAAGTATCAGCATCAACAAAAATACATGCAAGTTAATAATGCTAAATAAGAATCATTTACTTAATTCATGGTCTTGGTTTCATGATACTAATTTTTTGTTTCACTAGTTTAATTTGCTATCAATTTATATTCAATAACATTACACACACATTGCATAAATCCAATATTATTATCAATATCTTCTAGTTTATTTTCAAAATAAGATGTTGATACTTCCCAATGTGGTATGAATGCAAATTCCTGTCTCAGCAAGCCTTGAATGAACTGCTGCAATGCAATCTGAAAAAAATGTAGTCAGTTAAATATGTAAAATAAGTGGAGAATTAAGAGAATTGAGTGTTTATAAGCAGTTTAAAATATGAATTATAACACGAGTCAAAATTGTCATATAAAAGCATGTTTATAGTGTTTATGAAGTCAGCATCAATGAAATACATGGAATTAATAATGCTAAATAAGAATCATTTACTTAATTCATTGGTCTTGGTTTCATGATATTTTTTTGTTTCACTAATATTAAGTGCTATCAATTACATACGGTATTTATTACAAGTACCTTGCAAAAGACCATATGTATTATAAGTATCTTCTAGTTTATTTTCAAAAAAAGATGTTGATATTTCCCAAAGTGGTATAAATGCAAATTCCTGTCTCAGCAAGCCTTGATGAACTGCTGCACTGCAATCTAAAAAAATGTAGTCATTAATATTGTAAAAATTGTGAAAATTATTGAGATTGAGTGTTTCAATACAGTTTTAAAATATGAATTTATAACACGAGTCAAAATTGTCATTTAAGAAGCATGTTTATAGTGTTTATTAAGTATCCGCATCAATGAATACATGGAATTAATATGCTTAATAAGAATCATTACCTAATTCATTGGTCTTGGTTTCATGATATTTACTTTTTGTTTCACTAATATTAAGTTGCTATCAATTACATACGGTTATTATTACACGTACCTTGCAAAAGACCATTATTGCTATTATAAGTATCTTCTAGTTTATTTTCATAATAAGATGTGATACTTTCCCAAAGTGGTATGAATGCAAATTCCTGTCTCAGCAAGCCTTGAATGAACTGCTGCACTGCAATCTGAAAAAAATGTAGTCAGTTAAATATGTAAAATAAGTGGAGAATTAATTGAGAATTGAGTGTTTCATAAGCAGTTTAAAATATGAATTTATAACACGAGTCAAAATTGTCATTTAAAAGCATGTTTATAGTGTTTATGAAGTATCAGCATCAATGAATTACATGGAAGTTAATAATGCTAAAAAGAATCATTTACTTAATCCAATTGTCACTACTACACACCATAAGGAGAACGAAAATAATTCTATAACAACTAGTGCGTGGACAACACTGGATAATTTAGAAATTGAAACAATCAAAACAAAAACTAACAGACAACCTTCATTTTTAATACAAAATAATTGAAAACTATTTACAGTTGAAACTTTAACACAAGTACGAATGTAAAACTGTAAAAAGATACGAATTTAAGCATAAACAGATGATAACAAATAATAATTATGATAAGCCATAAAAGATTGTACAAATTAACAGAATGTTTTGTACTTTTAAAAAAAGATACACTTGTACAATAACTGAAAAATACCCCTTTTCCATATGAATTTGATGATAAATTTAAATCATTTTCTTAATGCATTGGTCGAGGATCAGGACACTGACTTGTGTTAACTTCGGGCGTAAAATATGAACAATTCGTTGATATTATAAATATTCTTTCGTAAATGTACAAGATATTCGGTCAAAAGCCTAATAAATATACCGCCCCACTCCGGAGAGCAGTGGAACGGTGAACGGCACACAACCAACTAGATTCTTCCTGTGGCAGGTCAGCCGTCGACCAAGGTATGGGGAACCTCCCGCCCTCTGTTGGTGTTAATATCGACTTAATGATTAATTCTTCTATAAACAGTTGAAAATGTGAATTTGTAATTTTTATCAAAATTATCATTTATGTATAGTCTAAATAAAGATTTTTATAGCATAGGTAAATAAGAAGAATAAAATTACAAGCTAAAAGTGTTTACTAATCTTTTATTCATATATATAACAAATAACAATTGTTTCACAACTATTAATTTATTATCAATTATATTCAATAACCATTACACACACATTGCAGAAATCCAATATTATTATCAGTATCTTCTAGTTTATTTTCAAAATAAGATGTTGATACTTTCCCAAAGTGGTATGAATGCAAATTTCGGTCTCAGCAAGCCTTGGGTGAACTGCTGCACTGCAATCTGAAAAAATGTAGTCAGTTAAATTGTAAGATTGGTGGAGAATTAATTGAGAAATGAGTGTTTCATAAGCAGTTTAAAATATGAATTTATAACACGAGTCAAAATTGTCATTTAAAAGCATGTTTATAGTGTTTATGAAGTATAAGCATCAATGAATTACATGGAAGTTAATAAAGTTAAATAAGAATCATTTACATAATTTAATGGTGTTGGTTTCATGTCAATTAATTGAGAATTGAGTGTTTCATTAGCCATAAAAAATTTGAATTTTTAATATACTCCAATATTATCATATAAAAACAAGTTTTATAGAGTTTATGAAACATTAACTTAAATGTAATGTATGAAAGTAATTAATGCTAAATAAGAAACATATTCTCTTTCTAGTGGTCAAGGTTTCAAGATACTAACATGAGAATTGAGTATTTTATAAGCCATAAAAAATTGAATTTGTAATTACAGTCAATATTATCATATAAAAACATGTTTTATAGAGTTTATGAAACATTGGATTAAATGTAATGTATGAAAGTAATTAATGCTAAATAAGAAACATATTCTATTTCTAGTGGTGAAGGTTTCAAGACACTAGACATGAGAATTGAGTATTTTATAAGCAATTAAAAAAATGAATTTGTAAAATACGTCAAATTTACCATATAAAAACATGTTTTATAGAGTTTATGAAACATTGGCTTAAATGTAATGTATGAAAGTAATTAATGCTAAATCAGATCCATATTCTCTTTCTAGTGGTCAAGGTTTCAAGATACTAACATGAGAATTGAGTGTTTCATAAGCCATAAAAAATTAGAATTTTTAATATACTCCAAATTTACCATATAAAAACATGTTTTATAGTGTTTATGAAGTATCAGCATCAACAAAAATACATGCAAGTTAATAATGCTAAATAAGAATCATTTACTTAATTCATTGGTCTTGGTTTCATGATACTAATTTTTTGTTTCACTAGTATTAATTTGCTATCAATTATATTCAATAACCATTACACACACATTGCATAAATCCAATATTATTATCAATATCTTCTAGTTTATTTTCAAAATAAGATGTTGATACTTTCCCAATGTGGTATGAATGCAAATTCCTGTCTCAGCAAGCCTTGAATGAACTGCTGCACTGCAATCTGAAAAAATGTAGTCAGTTAAATATGTAAAATAAGTGGAGAATTAATTGAGAATTGAGTGTTTCATAAGCAGTTTAAAATATGAATTCATAACACGAGTCAAAATTGTCATTTAAAAGCATGTTTATAGTGTTTATGAAGTATCAGCATCAATGAAATACATGGAATTAATAATGCTTAATAAGAATCATTTACCTAATTCATTGGTCTTGGTTTCATGATATTTACTTTTTGTTTCACTAATATTAAGTTGCTATCAATTACATACGGTTATTATTACACGTACCTTGCAAAAGACCATTATTGCTATTATAAGTATCTTCTAGTTTATTTTCATAATAAGATGTTGATATTTTCCAAAGTGGTATAAATGCAAATTCCTGTCTCAGCAAGCCTTGATTGAACTGCTGCACTGCAATCTGAAAAAAATGTAGTCAGTTAAATATGTAAAATTAGTGGAAAATTAATTGAGAATTGAGTGTTTCATAAGCAGTTTAAAATATGAATTTATAACACGAGTCAAAATTGTCATTTAAAAGCATGTTTATAGTGTTTATGAAGTATCAGCATCAATGAAATACATGGAATTAATAATGCTTAATAAGAATCATTTACCTAATTCATTGGTCTTGGTTTCATGATATTTACTTTTTGTTTCACTAATATTAAGTTGCTATCAATTACATACGGTTATTATTACACGTACCTTGCAAAAGACCATTATTGCTATTATAAGTATCTTCTAGTTTATTTTCATAATAAGATGTTGATACTTTCCCAAAGTGGTATGAATGCAAATTCCTGTCTCAGCAAGCCTTGAATGAACTGCTGCACTGCAATCTGAAAAAAATGTAGTCAGTTAAATATGTAAAATAAGTGGAGAATTAATTGAGAATTGAGTGTTTCATAAGCAGTTTAAAATATGAATTTATAACACGAGTCAAAATTGTCATTTAAAAGCATGTTTATAGTGTTTATGAAGTATCAGCATCAATGAATTACATGGAAGTTAATAATGCTAAAAAAGAATCATTTACTTAATCCAATTGTCACTACTACACACCATAAGGAGAACGAAAATAATTCTATAACAACTAGTGCGTGGACAACACTGGATAATTTAGAAATTGAAACAATCAAAACAAAAACTAACAGACAACCTTCATTTTTAATACAAAATAATTGAAAACTATTTACAGTTGAAACTTTAACACAAGTACGAATGTAAAACTGTAAAAAGATACGAAATTTAAGCATAAACAGATGATAACAAATAATAATTATGATAAGCCATAAAAGATTGTACAAATTAACAGAATGTTTTGTACTTTTAAAAAAAGAATACACTTGTACAATAACTGAAAAATACCCCTTTTCCATATGAATTTGATGATAAATTTAAATCATTTTCTTAATGCATTGGTCGAGGATCAGGACACTGACTTGTGTTAACTTCGGGCGTAAAATATGAACAATTCGTTGATATTATAAATATTCTTTCGTAAATGTACAAGATATTCGGTCAAAAGCCTAATAAATATACCGCCCCACTCCGGAGAGCAGTGGAACGGTGAACGGCACACAACCAACTAGATTCTTCCTGTGGCAGGTCAGCCGTCGACCAAGGTATGGGGAACCTCCCGCCCTCTGTTGGTGTTAATATCGACTTAATGATTAATTCTTCTATAAACAGTTGAAAATGTGAATTTGTAATTTTTATCAAAATTATCATTTATGTATAGTCTAAATAAAAGATTTTTATAGCATAGGTAAATAAGAAGAATAAAAATTACAAGCTAAAAGTGTTTACTAATCTTTTATTCATATATATAACAAATAACAATTGTTTCACAACTATTAATTTATTATCAATTATATTCAATAACCATTACACACACATTGCAGAAATCCAATATTATTATCAGTATCTTCTAGTTTATTTTCAAAATAAGATGTTGATACTTTCCCAAAGTGGTATGAATGCAAATTTCGGTCTCAGCAAGCCTTGGGTGAACTGCTGCACTGCAATCTGAAAAAATGTAGTCAGTTAAATTTGTAAGATTGGTGGAGAATTAATTGAGAAATGAGTGTTTCATAAGCAGTTTAAAATATGAATTTATAACACGAGTCAAAATTGTCATTTAAAAGCATGTTTATAGTGTTTATGAAGTATAAGCATCAATGAATTACATGGAAGTTAATAAAGTTAAATAAGAATCATTTACATAATTTAATGGTGTTGGTTTCATGTCAATTAATTGAGAATTGAGTGTTTCATTAGCCATAAAAAATTTGAATTTTTAATATACTCCAATATTATCATATAAAAACAAGTTTTATAGAGTTTATGAAACATTAACTTAAATGTAATGTATGAAAGTAATTAATGCTAAATAAGAAACATATTCTCTTTCTA
Source organism: Rhopalosiphum maidis (assembly GCF_003676215.2). NCBI lineage: Eukaryota > Metazoa > Arthropoda > Insecta > Hemiptera > Aphididae > Rhopalosiphum > Rhopalosiphum maidis. Next base: position 8,401 of record NW_021014717.1, read on the forward strand.
GTGGTCAAGGTTTCAAGATACTAACATGAGAATTGAGTATTTTATAAGCCATAAAAAATTTGAATTTGTAATTTACATTAATATTATCATATAAAAACATGTTTTATAGAGTTTATGAAACATTGGATTAAATGTAATGTATGAAAGTAATTAATGCTAAAAAAGAAACATATTCTCTTTCTAGTGGTGAAGGTTTCAAGACACTAGAATGAGAATTGAGTATTTTATAAGCAATTAAAAAAATGAATTTGTAAAATACGTCAAATTTACCATATAAAAACATGTTTTATAGTGTTTATGAAGTATTGGCTTAAATGAAATGTATGAAAGTAATTAATGCTAAATAAGAAACATATTCTCTTTCTAGTGGTCAAGGTTTCAAGATACTAACATGAGAATTGAGTATTTTATAAGCAATTAAAAAAATGAATTTGTAAAATACGTCAAATTTACCATATAACAACATGTTTTATAGGGTTTATGAAACATTGGCTTAAATGTAATGTATGAAAGTAATTAATGCTAAATCAGATCCAATTTCTCTTTATAGTGGTCAAGGTTTCAAGATACTAACATGAGAATTGAGTGTTTCATAAGCCATAAAAAATTAGAATTTTTAATATACTCCAAATTTACCATATAAAAACATGTTTTATAGTGTTTATGAAGTATCAGCATCAACAAAAATACATGCAAGTTAATAATGCTAAATAAGAATCATTTACTTAATTCATTGGTCTTGGTTTCATGATACTAATTTTTTGTTTCACTAGTATTAATTTGCTATCAATTATATTCAATAACCATTACATACACATTGCATAAATCCAATATTATTATCAATATCTTCTAGTTTATTTTCAAAATAAGATGTTGATACTTTCCCAAAGTGGTATGAATGCAAATTCCTGTCTCAGCAAGCCTTGAATGAACTGCTGCACTGCAATCTGAAAAAAATGTAGTCAGTTAAATATGTAAAATAAGTGGAGAATTAATTGAGAATTGAGTGTTTCATAAGCAGTTTAAAATATGAATTCATAACACGAGTCAAAATTGTCATTTAAAAGCATGTTTATAGTGTTTATGAAGTATCAGCATCAATGAAATACATGGAATTAATAATGCTTAATAAGAATCATTTACCTAATTCATTGGTCTTGGTTTCATGATATTTACTTTTTGTTTCACTAATATTAAGTTGCTATCAATTACATACGGTTATTATTACACGTACCTTGCAAAAGACCATTATTGCTATTATAAGTATCTTCTAGTTTATTTTCATAATAAGATGTTGATATTTTCCAAAGTGGTATAAATGCAAATTCCTGTCTCAGCAAGCCTTGATTGAACTGCTGCACTGCAATCTGAAAAAAATGTAGTCAGTTAAATTTGTAAGATTGGTGGAGAATTAATTGAGAAATGAGTGTTTCATAAGCAGTTTAAAATATGAATTTATAACACGAGTCAAAATTGTCATTTAAAAGCATGTTTATAGTGTTTATGAAGTATAAGCATCAATGAATTACATGGAAGTTAATAAAGTTAAATAAGAATCATTTACATAATTTAATGGTGTTGGTTTCATGTCAATTAATTGAGAATTGAGTGTTTCATTAGCCATAAAAAATTTGAATTTTTAATATACTCCAATATTATCATATAAAAACATGTTTTATAGTGTTTATGAAGTATTGGATTATATGAAATGTATAAAAGTAATTAATCCTGAATAAGAAACATATTCTATTTCTAGTGGTGAAGGTTTCAAGACACTAACATGAGAATTGAGTATTTTATAAGCAATTAAAAAAATGAATTTGTAAAATACGTCAAATTTACCATATAAAAACATGTTTTATAGAGTTTATGAAACATTGGCTTAAATGTAATGTATGAAAGTAATTAATGCTAAATCAGATCCAATTTCTCTTTCTAGTGGTCAAGGTTTCAAGATACTAACATGAGAATTGAGTGTTTCATAAGCCATAAAAAATTAGAATTTTTAATATACTCCAAATTTACCATATAAAAACATGTTTTATAGTGTTTATGAAGTATCAGCATCAACAAAAATACATGCAAGTTAATAATGCTAAATAAGAATCATTTACTTAATTCATTGGTCTTGGTTTCATGATACTAATTTTTTGTTTCACTAGTATTAATTTGCTATCAATTATATTCAATAACCATTACACACACATTGCATAAATCCAATATTATTATCAATATCTTCTAGTTTATTTTCAAAATAAGATGTTGATACTTTCCCAAAGTGGTATGAATGCAAATTCCTGTCTCAGCAAGCCTTGAATGAACTGCTGCACTGCAATCTGAAAAAAATGTAGTCAGTTAAATATGTAAAATAAGTGGAGAATTAATTGAGAATTGAGTGTTTCATAAGCAGTTTAAAATATGAATTTATAACACGAGTCAAAATTGTCATTTAAAAGCATGTTTATAGTGTTTATGAAGTATCAGCATCAATGAATTACATGGAAGTTAATAATGCTAAAAAAGAATCATTTACTTAATCCAATTGTCACTACTACACACCATAAGGAGAACGAAAATAATTCTATAACAACTAGTGCGTGGACAACACTGGATAATTTAGAAATTGAAACAATCAAAACAAAAACTAACAGACAACCTTCATTTTTAATACAAAATAATTGAAAACTATTTACAGTTGAAACTTTAACACAAGTACGAATGTAAAACTGTAAAAAGATACGAAATTTAAGCATAAACAGATGATAACAAATAATAATTATGATAAGCCATAAAAGATTGTACAAATTAACAGAATGTTTTGTACTTTTAAAAAAAGAATACACTTGTACAATAACTGAAAAATACCCCTTTTCCATATGAATTTGATGATAAATTTAAATCATTTTCTTAATGCATTGGTCGAGGATCAGGACACTGACTTGTGTTAACTTCGGGCGTAAAATATGAACAATTCGTTGATATTATAAATATTCTTTCGTAAATGTACAAGATATTCGGTCAAAAGCCTAATAAATATACCGCCCCACTCCGGAGAGCAGTGGAACGGTGAACGGCACACAACCAACTAGATTCTTCCTGTGGCAGGTCAGCCGTCGACCAAGGTATGGGGAACCTCCCGCCCTCTGTTGGTGTTAATATCGACTTAATGATTAATTCTTCTATAAACAGTTGAAAATGTGAATTTGTAATTTTTATCAAAATTATCATTTATGTATAGTCTAAATAAAAGATTTTTATAGCATAGGTAAATAAGAAGAATAAAAATTACAAGCTAAAAGTGTTTACTAATCTTTTATTCATATATATAACAAATAACAATTGTTTCACAACTATTAATTTATTATCAATTATATTCAATAACCATTACACACACATTGCAGAAATCCAATATTATTATCAGTATCTTCTAGTTTATTTTCAAAATAAGATGTTGATACTTTCCCAAAGTGGTATGAATGCAAATTTCGGTCTCAGCAAGCCTTGGGTGAACTGCTGCACTGTAATCTGAAAAAATGTAGTCAGTTAAAATTGTAAGATTGGTGGAGAATTAATTGAGAAATGAGTGTTTCATAAGCAGTTTAAAATATGAATTTATAACACGAGTCAAAATTGTCATTTAAAAGCATGTTTATAGTGTTTATGAAGTATAAGCATCAATGAATTACATGGAAGTTAATAAAGTTAAATAAGAATCATTTACATAATTTAATGGTGTTGGTTTCATGTCAATTAATTGAGAATTGAGTGTTTCATTAGCCATAAAAAATTTGAATTTTTAATATACTCCAATATTATCATATAAAAACAAGTTTTATAGAGTTTATGAAACATTAACTTAAATGTAATGTATGAAAGTAATTAATGCTAAATAAGAAACATATTCTCTTTCTAGTGGTGAAGGTTTCAAGACACTAACAAGAGAATTGAGTATTTTATAAGCAATTAAAAAAATGAATTTGTAAAATACGCCAAATTTACCATATAAAAACATGTTTTATAGAGTTTATGAAACATTGGCTTAAATGTAATGTATGAAAGTAACTAATGCTAAATCAGATCCAATTTCTCTTTCTAGTGGTCAAGGTTTCAAGATACTAACATGAGAATTGAGTGTTTCATAAGCCATAAAAAATTAGAATTTTTAATATACTCCAAATTTACCATATAAAAACATGTTTTATAGTGTTTATGAAGTATCAGCATCAACAAAAATACATGCAAGTTAATAATGCTAAATAAGAATCATTTACTTAATTCATTGGTCTTGGTTTCATGATACTAATTTTTTGTTTCACTAGTATTAATTTGCTATCAATTATATTCAATAACCATTACACACACATTGCATAAATCCAATATTATTATCAATATCTTCTAGTTTATTTTCAAAATAAGATGTTGATACTTTCCCAAAGTGGTATGAATGCAAATTCCTGTCTCAGCAAGCCTTGAATGAAAATATTGAAATTTCTTAAAATACCTAAAAAATCCATAAATTTCCGTTTTAATATATAGTAAATGATTAAAATTCCAAATATACCCATGAAAAACCCAATAATAACTAATTAGAATCTATAAAATTTCTTAAAATTCCTAAAATATCCATAAATTTCCCTTTTAATATTTAGAAAATAATTAAAAATCCCAATTATTCCTAGGAAAAACCCAATATTAACTGATTAGAATCCATAAAATTTTTTAAATTCTTAAAAAATCCATAAATTTCCCTTTTAACATTTAGGAAATCATTAAAAATTCCAATTATTCCTAGGAATAACCCAATATTAACTGATTAGAATCCATAAAATATCTTAAAATTCTTAAAAAAACCATAAATTTCCCTTTTAACATTTAGGAAATCATTAGATATCCCAATTATTTCTAGAAAAAACCCAATGATAACTGATCAGAATCAAAAAAATTCTTTAAAATTCCATAAATTTCCGTATTATCTATTAATAAATCATTAGAAATCCTAATTATTCCTATGAAAAACCCAATAACAATTGATTAAAATCCAAAAAATTTCTTAAAATACCTAAAAAATCCATAAATTTCCGTTTTAGTATATAGTAAATGATTAAAATTCCAATTAATCCTAGGAATAACCCAATATTAACTAATTAGAATACATAAAATTTCTTAAAATTCCTAAAATATCCATAAATTTCCCTTTTAATATTTAGAAAATAATTAAAAATACCAATTATTCCTAGGAAAAACCCAATATTAACTGATTAGAATCCATAAAATTTCTTAAAATTCCTAAAATATCCATAAATTTACCCTTTTAATATTTAGAAAATAATTAAAAATCCCAATCATTCCTCAAATAACCCCATGATGACTGACTAGATTCCATAAAATTACTTAAAATTCTTAAAAAACCCATAAATTTCCTTATTATCTATTAATAAATCATTAGAAATCCTAATTATTCCTAGGAATAACCCAATAATAACTGATTAGAATCCATAAAATTTCTTAAAACTCTTAAAAAACCCATAAATTTCCTTATTATCTATTTATAAATCATTAGAAGCCCTAATTATTCCTATGAAAAACCCAATAACAACTGATTAAAATCCAAAAAATTTCTTAAAATACCTAAAAAATCCATAAATATCCGTTTTAGTATATAGTAAATAATTAAAAATCCCAATTATACCTAGGAAAAACCCAATATTAACTGAAAAGAATCCATAAAATTTCTTAAAATTCTTAAAAAATCCATAAATTTCCTTATTATCTATTAATAAATCATTAGAAATCCTAATTATTCCTATGAAAAACCCAATAACAACTGATTAAAATCCAAAAAATTTCTTAAAATAACTAAAAAATCCATAAATTTCCGTTTTAGTATATAGTAAATGATTAAAATTCCAAATATACCCAGGAAAAACCCAATAATTACTAATTAGAATCCATAAAATTTCTTAAAATTCTTAAAAAACCCATAACTTTCAATTTTAACATTTAGGACATAATTAAAAATCCCAATCATTCCTCAAATAACCCCATGATGACTGACTAGATTCCATAAAATTACTTAAAATTCTTAAAAAACCCATAAATTTCCTTATTATCTATTAATAAATCATTAGAAATCCTAATTATTCCTAGGAATAACCCAATAATAACTGATTAGAATCCATAAAATTTCTTAAAACTCTTAAAAAACCCATAAATTTCCTTATTATCTATTAATAAATCATTAGAAGCCCTAATTATTCCTATGAAAAACCCAATAACAACTGATTAAAATCCAAAAAATTTCTTAAAATACCTAAAAAATCCATAAATTTCCGTTTTAGTATATAGTAAATGATTAAAATTCCAATTATTCCTAGGAATAACCCAATATTAACTAATTAGAATACATAAAATTTCTTAAAATTCCTAAAATATCCATAAATTTCCCTTTTAATATTTAGAAAATAATTAAAAATCCCAATTATTCCTAGGAAAAACCCAATATTAACTGATTAGAATCCATAAAATTTTTTAAATTCTTAAAAAATCCATAAATTTCCCTTTTAACATTTTGGAAATCATTAGAAATCCTAATTATTCCTATGAAAAACCCAATAACAACTGATTAAAATCCAAAAAATTTCTTAAAATACCTAAAAAATCCATAAATTTCCGTTTTAGTATATAGTAAATGATTAAAATTCCAAATATACCCAGGAAAAACCCAATAATTACTAATTAGAATCCATAAAATTTCTTAAAATTCTTAAAAAACCCATAACTTTCAATTTTAACATTTAGGACATCATTAGAAATTCCTATTATTCCTAGAAAAAAGCCAATGATAACTGATCGGTATCAAAAAAATTCTTTAAAATTCCATAAATTTCCGTATTATCCATTAATTAATCAATGGAAATCCCAATCATTCCTCAAATAACCCCATGATGACTGACTAGATTCCATAAAATTACTTAAAATTCTTAAAAAACCCATAAATTTCCTTATTCTCTATTAATAAATCATTAGAAATCCTAATTATTCCTATGTAAAACACAATAACAACTGATTAAAATCCAAAAAATTTCTTAAAATACCTAAAAAATCCATAAATTTCCGTTTTAGTATGTAGTAAATGGTTAAAATTCCAATTATTCCTAGGAATAACCCAATATTAACTAATTAGAATACATAAAATTTCTTAAAATTCCTAAAATATCCATAAATTTCCCTTTTAATATTTAGAAAATAATTAAAAATCCCAATTATTCCTAGGAAAAACCCAATATTAACTGATTAGAATCCATAAAACTACTTAAAATTCTTCAAAAACCTATAAATTTCCTTATTATCTATTAATAAATCATTAGAAATCCTAATTATTCCTAGGAAAAAACCAATAATAACTGATTGTTATCCAAACAATTTCTTAAAATACCTAAAAAATCCATAAATTTCCGTTTTAATATATAGTAAATGATTAAAATTCCAAATATACCCATGAAAAACCCAATAATAACTAATTAGAATCTATAAAATTTCTTAAAATTCCTAAAATATCCATAAATTTACCCTTTTAATATTTAGAAAATAATTAAAAATCCCAATCATTCCTCAAATAACCCCATGATGACTGACTAGATTCCATAAAATTACTTAAAATTCTTAAAAAACCCATAAATTTCCTTATTATCTATTAATAAATCATTAGAAATCCTAATTATTCCTAGGAATAACCCAATAATAACTGATTAGAATCCATAAAATTTCTTAAAACTCTTAAAAAACCCATAAATTTCCTTATTATCTATTAATAAATCATTAGAAGCCCTAATTATTCCTATGAAAAACCCAATAACAACTGATTAAAATCCAAAAAATTTCTTAAAATACCTAAAAAATCCATAAATTTCCGTTTTAGTATATAGTAAATGATTAAAATTCCAATTATTCCTAGGAATAAATCAATATTAACTAATTAGAATACATAAAATTTCTTAAAATTCCTAAAATATCCATAAATTTCCCTTTTAATATTTAGAAAATAATTAAAAATCCCAATTATTCCTAGGAAAAACCCAATATTAACTGATTAGAATCCATAAAATTTCTTAAAATTCTTAAAAAATCCATAAATTTCCTTATTATCTATTAATAAATCATTAGAAATCCTAATTATTCCTATGAAAAACCCAATAACAACTGATTAAAATCCAAAAAATTTCTTAAAATACCTAAAAAATCCATAAATTTCCGTTTTAGTATATAGTAAATGATTAAAATTCCAAATATACCCAGGAAAAACCCAATAATAACTAATTAGAATCCATAAAATTTCTTAAAATTCTTAAACAACCCATAACTTTCAATTTTAACATTTAGGACATCATTAGAAATCCCTATTATTCCTAGAAAAAAGCCAATGATAACTGATCGGAATCAAAAAAATTCTTTAAAATTC
>NW_021014718.1:0-6355 GCF_003676215.2 Rhopalosiphum maidis
AAAACATGTTTTATAGTGTTTATGAAGTATTGGCTTAAATGAAATGTATGAATGTAATTAATGCTAAATAAGAAACATATGGACTACTATGTAGTGGTCATGCTTTGCAAGATACTATATTGGAGAATTAAGTGTTTCATAACCATAAACAATTGAATTAAAAATAATACGTCAAAATTATCAAAAAAAACATGTTTTATAGTGTTTATGAAGTATCAAATTAAGTGAAATGTATGAATGTAATTAATGCTAAATAAGAAACATATACTCTATGTAGTGGTCAAGGTTTCAAGACACAATATTGAGAACTGAGTGTTTCATAAACCATAAACAATTTGAATTAGAAATATATGTCAAAATCATCATATAAAAACATGTTTTATAGTATTTATGAAGTATTGGCTTAAATGAAATGTATGAATGTAATTAATGCTAAATAAGAAACATATACTCTATGTAGTGGTCAAGGTTTCAAGACACAATATTGAGAACTGAGTGTTTCATAAACCATAAACAATTTGAATTAGAAATATATGTCAAAATCATCATATAAAAACATGTTTTATAGTATTTATGAAGTATTGGCTTAAATGAAATGTATGAATGTAATTAATGCTAAATAAGAAACATATTCTCTATGTAGTGGTCAATGTTTCAAGACACTATATTGAGAATTGAGTGTTTTATAAACCATAAAAAATTTGAATTAGAAATATACGTCAAAATTATCATATAAAAACATGTTTTATATTGTTTATGAGGTATCAGCTTAAATGAAATACTTGGAAGTTAATAATGCTAAATAAGTATCATTTACGTAATTCATTGGTCTTGGTTTCATGATACTAATTTTTTGTTTCACTAGTATTAATTTGCTATCAATTATATTCAATAACCATTACACACATTGCATAAATCCAATATTATTATCAATATCTTCTAGTTTATTTTCAAAATAACATGTTGATACTTTCCCAAAGTGGTATGAATGCAAATTCCTGTCTCAGCAAGCCTTGGGTGAACTGCTGCACTGCAATCTGAAAAAAATGTAGTCAGTTAAATAAGTAAAATTAGTTGAGATTTAATTGAGAATTGAGTGGTTCATAAGCCATTAAATATTTGAATTAGTAATATACGTCAAAATTATTATATAAAAACAAGTTTTATAGAGTTTATGAAGTATCAGCATCAATAAAAATACATGGAAGTTAATAACGCTAAATAAGAATCATTTACTTAATTCATTGGTCTTTGTTTCATGATTCTAATTTTTTTTTCACTAATATTAAGTTGCTATCAATTACGTACAGTTATTATTGAACGTACCTTGCAAAATACCATTATTATTATTATTATTTTTATTATTATTATCAGTATTGTCTAGTCAAATTTCAACATGGGATGTCCAAATTTTCACAACTACTAAAAATGGTAATTCATGTATCATCGTGCCTTGAAAGATCTGCTGTGCTGCAATCTGAACAGATGTAGTCAGTTAAAATGTGAAATTGGTAAGAACAACATTAGAATACAGAGTTTTATATGCAATTAAAAATATGAATTTAAAATACGAGTCAAAATTATCATATAAAAGCATGTTTTATAATGTTTATGAAGTATCATCATCAATGAATACCTGGAAGTTAATAATGCTAAATAAGAATCATTTACTTAATCTAATGGTAGGGTTTCATAACATTAACTTTTTGTTACATTTCTATTATGTTGCTATCATTTACATTCATTCACGTACCGTGCAAACACCATTATTAATATTAATACCTTCTAATCCATATTAAACATAGGATGTTGAAACTATTCCAAGCGCTAAAATGTTAATTCATGCTCAGCAAGCCTTGAGTGATCTGTTGCACACTGCAATCTGAAAAATATGAAAGTTAATAATGGTAAATAAGCATCATTACTTAATATAATGGTCAAGGTTACATGACTTTTAGTAACACTACTATTAATTGAATCACAATTATATTCTATACCCATTACTCGTACTTTGCATAAAACCATTATTATTATCAGTATCGTCTAGTCCATTTTCAACGTAGGATGTTGTAACTTTGTCAAGTGTTAGAAACGTTAATTCATGTCTTAGCAATCCTTAAGTGATCTGCTGTACTGCCATCTAAAAAAAAATTGTCAGTTAATTATGTATAATGGTTGGAGGATAAAATGTCACTACTACACACCATAAAGAGATCGAAAGTCTGTTTATGACAACTAGTACGTGGACAACACTGAATAATTCAGAAATGGAAATAATCAAACAAAAACTAACAGACAAACTTCATTCCTATTTCAAAATACTTGAAAACAATTTAAAGTTGAAATTTAAATACAAATACGAATATAAAACTGCAAAAAGATATGAAATATAAATCAGACAGTAAATACAAACGGTTATATCAATAGATAAACAATGTTTTATATCACTAAACCACAATCATGGATGAAACATCATATCAATTCGGATTAGAATATTCAACTTATTACATTTTATCTCTGGCCGCCGAATTCAAAAATGTTTAATATTATAATATTTTCATGTACACATACAATTTCAAAACTGATTAACTGAGCATAATATAATGAAATAAATTTCCAATAATATTGTATACTTTGTAAATTCAGCAGGCAGTTGTATAAATATTATGAGTCTTAACATAGATACATAGTAACTAGTAAGACAAAAGTCAAAAAGTAATAACATTAAACTATATATGTATGTATTATTTAAGTGTTTAGATAGTTGCAGGTAAGCATTTATTATGCATTAATATTCTCCGGACATTACAGTCCACTGGTTAACTAATTGAACTTAAGTAAACGGTCTTATATGTTATATATCTTATACATATAACGATTCATTATTTGAATACTTAACAATGTAAATAAATCATAATAATTTATTTTTTATGTTCGATGTCCATAAAATTTAAATCTTTATCTCCTAAAATATTACCGAAGTTATATTGTGAAATTCAAAACAAATTACTACCAATCATACTAATATATTGCATATTAAATATACACATATAATTAAAACTAATAAATAATAAATGAAATGTTGTATTCGAGCAGATTTGAGTCTGAAGTGATCAGAAGTAATCTACTGACTGCGTCGTGCATTTTAAAAATGATGGTCGTATACACAACGAAATCGCTTAGGTACATATTGAATTCTTAACGCTAAACGAGGGATATAAACACTATAAACATTAAATAGATGTATTCTCTATATGATTTGATGAAAAACTATTTATAAATAAACTATTTTTTATGCTGTTGGCGTAATTGCTAAACGTTGAAACCTTAACAAACATAAAACGTGTAAAAAAAACAAAGTTCAAAAAGATACTTCGTTAAATCGTTATACGGTGGTATAGGTACCATACAGAAAAGTATGCGTGTACGAAAAAACAAGCCATTCGATTTTTTTAACCTTTCAAACTCGTCGTAGCATTTATGAGTCAGCACTCAAATTTCGAAAAGATTAAACAAAAACTCAAATTCAAAAAATTCGAAAAATACGTAAAATCTAAGTGCCAAAAATAAAAATATAATCGTAACTTCGCAACAAAACGTCCGATTCCTTCGGTTTTGGTAGCGTTCGAATTTTTACAAAAACGTCTAAACGATGCGTAGAAAAAATCGCTCTAACCACCAAAAATTAATTGTTTCGTGGCGACAAAGTCCAAAAACTGCAAAATCCTAATTTCCGACGCCAAAAATAGGGGTAAAAATGAATTCTACAGTGTCACCACGGGACGCCGATTTTGATCACAGACCTACGAAAAACTGAACTTGTGAACAACAGAAACGTGGAACAAATATTAAACATTTTTTAAAATATCCATGGGGGGAGGGGCACAAGGAGCCATAGGACACTGCTACCACCGAAGCACTTTATGTAAAACGACTTTAAACAGAAATTTCCGTGAAGTAACTATGCCCCATACATCGAACCCGGCCGAGTAACACTCGACTAAAAAATTCAAATTTCGGAATTCCAAGACCCCAATGTGGGGTAAAAACGGCATTTACGGTGTCCACAACAGATACCGCTTTTGATCGGCATCATCCAAAATACCAGAATCTTGAGTTTCAAACACGTCGAACGACCACTAAGGTTTTTCAAAATATATTTGAGGGAAACAAATATTTATGCAAATATACAGTACTTATAAAGTTTTTTTTTTTATTTATTTATTAAAATTAAATGTTTCAGCATTTTATCATGCTATTACAAGTTTACTAACGTGTTCATTACAAATAACAAATTACAATTACTAATATTTTTAGTTAGTGATATAGTGATATACATGCTAATGTTAGTTAATATTTATTTTTTAGTGGTAATTTAAAATCGATCTTCGTCTTCGCTTGACTGTGATAGAAGGAGATCTTGGGGTAGACGTGGTTTTAAACGCCGATTTTTATCGTTTTTTATTTCCCAGGTTGTAGAACCGTGCGCCATCAGATGTATTGAGATTTGCATGAAAGTTTTTGAATTGTATTTTTATCCAGTCTTGGAGAAGAGGGATTCCCGTGACTTATAACTTTATACATAATAATAGTACTAATCATAGATAATGATGAAACACACTGCGAAATTAAAATATTTACGCTATTGCAAAGATGTTTAAAGTCTACCTTTTGTAACTTGTACCTACGTATAATAAGTAATATAGTTGTTTTATTTACATAGAATATTATATGACATTGACGTTTGCAATTTGTGAATATATTTCGTACAAATTGTACCAAGTCGTAATTGTTATAGTTTTTTTTGTTGCTTTTGGTAATTAAAATGTAGAAGGTTCAGTATTATCATACCGTTTAGGGTGATGTTAAACTTTTATTACTGAAACATATAATTATATATGCAAACTTGCAGTAAGTAAATAAAATAAATATTTAAAAAAGTTTTATATTGTATAACATAACTTTTCTAAAACTTTGCAATTTTACAACTCGTTATTTCAACACATGATATAATCTGTTGTTATGATATTCATCTATAGATTTTGAGATTCAAATTGAAATACTAACATTTTTAATATTGGTTGTTTCGTTTCGAAATCTTAGAGGTTCAACGCAGTGACACCTCGAGATCAAATTTCTGTTCTAAAGAATTTTGAATTTCAATTTTAAATTAAAATTGCTAAAACCAAATTTCCTGCCAAGTTTTTTTTTAAACTGCACATTTAAATCATCATTTACCGTCTAAATAATTGAGTTGAAAAACATTTACTAATTGGAAGACGCATCTAGGGACGAATTTGTCTCGGTCTTTGAACATTTTATCCAGGGGCCAGTATTAAAGGATTTAGTTTTGGAGTTTTGGATAACGTAATAACTAATAATAATTCAGTTTTAACACCAAAATTATGAAAAATTCAGAATTTGGACAGTTACCCTGCACAAGTCATAAATGAGTAGATATTTTTATATAATATGCAATGGTTTGTGAGGAATAATATTGAAAACAATTTAAAGTTGAAATTAAATACAAATACGAATATAAAACTGCAAAAAGATACGAAATATAAATCAGACAGTAAATACAAACGGTTTATCAATAGATAAACAATGTTTTATATCACAAACCACAATCATGGATGAAAAACATCATATCAATTCGGATTAGAATATCAACTTTTACTTTTATCTCTGGCCGCCGAATTCAAAAATGTTTATATTATAATATTTTCATGTACACATACAATTTCAAAACTGATTAACTGAGCATAATATAATGAAATAAATTTCCAATAATATTGTATACTTTGTAAATTCAGCAGGCAGTTGTATAAATATTATGAGTCTTAACATAGATACATAGTAACTAGTAAGACAGAAGTCAAAAAGTAATAACATTAACTATATATGTATGTATTATTTAAGTGTTTTAGATAGTTGCAGGTAAGCATTTATTATGCATTAAATTCTCCGGACTTTACAGTCCACTGGTTAACTATTTTAACTTAAGAAACGTCTTATATGTTATATATCTTATACATATAACGATTCATTATTTGAATACTTAACAATGTAAATAAATCATAATAATTATTTTTTTATGTTCGATGTCGATAAAATTTAAATCTTTATCTCCTATACTATTACCGAAGTTATATTGTGAAATTCAAAACATTACTACCAATCATACTAATATATTTCATATTAAATATACACATATAATTAAAACTAATAAAAAAATAATAAATGAAATGTGTATTCGAGCAGATTTGAGTCTGAAGTGATCAGAAGTAATCTACTGACTGCGTCGTACATTTTAAAAATGATGGTCGTATACACAACGAAATCGCTTAGGTAC
>NW_021014719.1:0-2887 GCF_003676215.2 Rhopalosiphum maidis
GCACCGATATGCAAATAACCTTAAATATTTTTCCAATTTCTGACAATGTATATAATTAATAATAAAACCATTTTGAAGTCAAAAATTGAATTTTGATTTTTTGTGGGTTTTGGGTGATTCAACCCCCAATTAGTTTAATTACGTTTTCTGGTGCACCGATGTGCAAATAACCCAATTTTTTTTTTTAGAACCTATCAATATGAAAATAAACAATGAAAAACCATTTTGAAGTATTAAATTTAAATTTTTTTTTTTGTGGGTTTTGGGTGATTTAATCCCCAATAAGTTTAATTACGTTTTATGGTGCACCGATGTGCAAACAACCTTAAATATTATTTTTAGAAACTATTAGAATGTCAAATAAACAATGAAAAACCATTTTGAAATTAAAATTTGAATTTTGATTTTTTGTTCGTGTAGAGTGATTTAACCTTCTATTCGTTTATTAACGTTTTCTGGTGCACTAATGTGCTAATCACCTTAAATATTATTTTTAGAAACTATTAGAATGTAAATAACAATAATAAACAATTTTGAAGTCAAAATTTGAGATTTTATTTTTTTGTTCGTGTAGAGTGATTCAATCGCCAATTCGTTTTTAAACGTTTTCTGGTGTACCGATGTGCAAAAAACCTTAAACATTATTTTTCCGATTTCTGACAATGTATAATAATTAAAAATAAACTATTTTGAAGTCAAAATTTGAATTTTGTTTTTTTGTGGGTTTTGGGTGATTAAATCCTCAATTAGTTTAATAACGTTCTCTGGTGCACCGATGTGCAAACAAGCTTAAATATTATTTTTAGAAACTAAAAGTAAGTCAAATAAACAATGGAAAACCATTTTGAAGTCAACATTTAAATTTTTATTTTTTTTTGTGGGTTTTTGGTGATTTAACCCCCAATTAGTTTAATTACGTTTTATGGAGCACCGATGTGCAAATATACTTAAATATTTTTTTTAAAAACTCATAGAATACAAAAATAAACAATAAAAATCAATTTGAAATAAAAATTTCGAATTTTTATTCTTTTGAGGGTTTTTGGTGATTCAACCCCCAATTAGTTTAATTACGTTTTATGGAGCACCGATATGCAAAATAACCTTAAATATTATTTTTCCAATTTCTGACACTGTATAATAATTAATAATAACACAATTTTGAAGACAAAAATTGAATTTTGATTTTTTGTGGGTTTTTGGTGATTCACCCCCAACTTGTTTAATAACGTTTTCTGGTAGCACGATGTGGCAAATAACCTCAATTTTTTTTTTTAGAACCTATCAATATGTAAAATAACAATGAAGAAACCGTATTGACGTATTAAATTTAAATGTTTTTTTTTTTGTGGGTTTGTGGGTGATTCAATCCCCAATTAGTTTAATTACGTTTTATGGTGAACCGATGTGCAAACAACCCTTAATATTATTATTTTAGAAACTATTAGAATGTAAAATAAACAATGACAACAACCATTTTTGATATTAAAATTTTATTTTGATTTTTTGTTCCTTGTAGTAGTGATTTAACCTTCTATTCGTTTATTAACGTTGTCTGGTGCACAATGTGCTAATCACCTTAAATATTATTTTTAGAAACTATTAGAATGTCAAATAAACAATGAAAAACCATTTTGAAGTTAAAATTTGAATTTTTTTTTTTTTGTTTCTGTAGAGTGATTTAACCTTCTATTCGTTTATTAACGATGTCTGGTGCACCAATGTGCTAATCACCTTAAATATTATTTTTAGAAACTATTAGAATGTAAAATAAACAATAATAAACAATTTTGAAGTCAAAATTTGAGATTTTATTTTTTTGTTCGTGTAGAGTGATTCTATCGCCAATTCGTTTTTAACGTTTTCTGGTGTACCGATGTGCAAAAAACCTTAAACATATTTTTTTCCAATTTCTGACAATGTATAATAATTAATAATAACTATTTTGAAGTCAAAAATTGAATTTTGATTTTTTGTGGGTTTTGGGTGATTCAACCCCAATTAGTTTAATAACGTTTTCTGGGTGCACTAATGTGCTAATCACCATAAATATTATTTTTAGAAACTCTTAGAATGTAAAATAAACAATGAAAAACCATTTTGAAGTCTTAAATTTAATTTTTATTTTTTTGTGGGTTTTGGTGATTCAATCCCCAATTAGTTTAATTACTTTTTCTGGTGCACCGATGTGCAAATAACCTTAAATATTATTTTTAAAACTATTAGAATGTAAATTAACATAATAAAAAACCATTTTGAAGTCACAATTAATTTTTAATTTTTTGTGGGATTTGGGTGATTTAATCCCCAAATTTAATTACGTTTTCTGGTGCACCGATTTGCAACAACCTTAAATATTATTTTTAGAACCTAAGAATGTCTAATTAACAATAAAAAACATTTTGAAGTCAAAATTTAAATTTTTATTTTTTTTGTGGGTTTTTGGTGATTCAACCCCCAATTAGTTTAATTACGTTTTATGGAGCACCGATTGCAAATAACCTTAAATATTATTTTTCCAATTTCTGACAATGTATAATAATTAATAAAAACAATTTTGAAGTCAAAAATTGAATTTTGATTTTTTGTGGGTTTTGGGTGATTCAACCCCCAATTAGTTTATAACGTTTTCTGGTGCACTATGTGCAAATCACCTTAAATATTATTTTTTAGAAACTCTAAGAATGTAAAATAAACAATGAAAAACCATTTTGAAGTCTTAAATTTAAATTTTATTTTTTTGTGGGTTTTGGGTGATTCAACCCACAAAAGTTTAATTACTTTTTCTGGTGCACCGATGTGCAAATATACTTAAATATTTTTTTAAAAACTCATAGAATACAAAATAAACAATAAAAAACAATTTTGAAAAAAAATTTGAATTTTT
>NW_021014720.1:0-6298 GCF_003676215.2 Rhopalosiphum maidis
TATGTGTGTACTGTGTGTTAAAACATAATTTGTAATTGTACCTACCACTGTTAATTTATTAAATAAAATGTAGTCATATAATATAATATTGAATAACCCAATTAACGAGCCACATTTTTGCAATCAATCATAAAGACATTTTTATAATAGTATAAAACACTATGTTTAATGAAATAATTATTTTTATTTTTTAATACTTGAAAAAGATAATTAATCTTTATTATTATGTATGAATGGATTTTTTTTAATAAAATTATTTTCTTAAATTTATTATTGATGTATGTATTCATATCATTGGTGTATTCCTTTGTAAGGAGGTAAGGATAATTTAAGAAAGTTTTTTGAACAGAAACTTTTTAATATTATTACAAGTATTATTTATTACCGCATAAATAGATTATTTCTAAATAAAATAGATATTATTCTGATACAATAGAGGTTCTGTCTAGTCTTCTTTATTTACACGACTGACGTGTGAGCCATGACCAAGGGGCTCCATTGTCCAACAACCGGGTGGGAATCGCTAGATTAAAGGATTCCAGCCAGCGTGTACCGTTTTGTAGTAGTCATGTTTACCAAACTATGTATCATATTACAAATATATCATAAAGTATAAAAAAGTATATATCTTATTTTTAAATATTCATCAATATAAAAAAAAGGTAAAATAAGGTACTGCTCTGCTGCATAATAGATATAAAGTATACCTTGTCATTTTGTAAGTCACTATTATAGTGTAAATTATATATTTTTAAGTCAATACGGAGTTGTTTCTACCAACTTACCATAGATCGATGTGAATAGGTTTGTACTATAAAAAGATAATAAAACAAATTTAAACTAGGTTTTGAGAATATTATGAAATTGTGTTAATTTAATATAATAATATACATTTAAAGTTTTTCAAATACCCACAGTTAATATTTTCAAATTGAAATGAAATAACTAAAATTGTTATTCTTTGTTTAATTATCTAATTTTCACCAAAGTTAAAATTCTATCTACATAATTTAATATTTTTAAATAGCTATTATAATAATAACTTATGTCAGATCTTGCATTCAATTTTTAAGCTTTTAGCTTATTATTTTTTTATTTTTTAAAATTCCAAGCATTTTTCTACTATAAAAAGTCATTGCTCTGCTCAGAATCAAAAGAAATTAAATTTAATAGAATATTTAAAGTATAAATTAAAAATTAAAATTAAATTTCAACATTTTGATAATTTCAGAAAGAGAGAACGTGAATGGAAATATAAATAATAATGATATGAATTTAGAATATGTTTATATGGTATATTAAATGATGTGAATATGAATGCAAGTATGATGGAAGTTCAACCTACACGTGATACAAACAATAGTTTAAAAGGTAACTTGCTAATTATAATTACAATATTTTAGAAATATCTGTGGCATCTCATTCTATAGTGTGCAGAGTACATGAACTATCCAATAAAATTGTCTTAAAAAAATGATTACATTTTTATTATAAATATAAATTATAATTGGACATATAGTCTGTAATATAAAAATAGTTAATCTAAAAAGAAAAAAGGTTATAGATTTTTGTATTACAAGCATGTATATTAACAATTAAATAATTTGTGGAGCTCAAGTCGTGCTCTATGTGACTATACAATTTTAGCTAAGTTCATCAATTTATTGATTTGTTAGCTATTGCTATTAATGTGTGCACAGGACCTATTTTTATAATGCTGTTCCATCATAAATATCTTTGAAAAGATTCTATGCCATTGTACATTTGCCTACTGCCTTACTACCACTATGCACTTATATCAAACTAAACTATTATCATAATATATAGAAATTACAAAATAAAATAATTTACTCGTAATAAATAAATTGAGCTTTTTAAAGCTTAAACAATTAAATATAGATAAGTACATTATTTTAGTTGTGAACTTGTATCAACATTTTTTTTTACCAGCCTAGATAGACGTTTTATAAAATTATTTGCGCGCCCCATTATAAAAACTTCATGAGTTGCCACTGGTTAATATAAATATATGTTTAGAAAAAATATAATTAATTAGTATTCAGTTTTATTTCAAATGATTTATTTATAAGGATCTGTTATATTATAATTCTTATCCTATTGTATATTGAACTCCAATAAAACTAATGAAATCCTTTTACTGACATAGAATTTCAGTTTATAACTTTACATAGTTGAATTGTTTATTTTATATAAAACTACTTTTGTTAACAGATGAAAATAATGCTACTGAATTAGAATTTGAAACAAATAAAAATAGTTTGAAAAATATGTCTGTAGAATCAATAAAGACAAATATATTATTTGAAGGTAATTATTAATTTACTTATATATTTGAATTATTTTTTATGTTATATTTTTGAAATATTTTTAAAAATATGTTTATAAAATAAATTATAAAAAAAATATCTTTTTTTCCCTTTTTTTGTTAGACAAAGAAAATACAAATTCCTTTAATTCACAAAATTTAAATTTTAAATTATAGAAATAAAAAATTATCAAAATATATTTTTAATTTCCTTGTAAAAGGTCACAGTACAAGTTTTGAATTTGACTTTGATATAATATATTGTACTGACAGTATTGTCATTTAAATGATGTATACTTTCAGACCTAGTACTGAACTTGAAAATATGTACTAGAATTTTTTGTCTGTCAGGAAAACCATATTATTTATCCTAGGACTTTTTAATAATTTATTAACCTATAAAATATAATTTTATTATCGAAAATAAAAAAATTTTTTTTATTATTTCAGAAAAAGAGGTGATAAATAAAATTTCAAATAGTAATGATATTGATTTGGAATATGTTTATTTGGGTATGTTAAATGATGAAAATATGATAGGAATACAACCTATATATGATACTAATATTAGTGTAAAAGGTAACTTGCTAATAATATTGTTCACTATTTAATATTTAATGTTTTATAATTTATTTATTTTTATTAGAGGAATCTAATGCAACTGAAATAGGATTTGAAACAAATAATTCAAAAGACATAATTTCAAAATCCACAAAGCTTAAAATTGTTGAAGGTAGTAAACATTTTGATATTATTTTTTTCCCCTAGACATTATTTTAAATGTTTAATGTCTGTTATATTTTCAATATGTATTTTTTTTTCTAGAAACTCCTGAATCTATCATTTATGATCAAGCCTTAACAGAATGTTATGGTGAAATGCTTCCACCTTATTGCGACCCAAAGTGTCAACTAAAATGTTATTATTCTGTACCTGGTCCTCAACGAAAAGAAATGTTTAATCAATTCCATAAATTGCAAAATGTGACTGAACAAAACTGTAAAATTGCTCAATTAGTACAAATTGTTATGGTTGAAAATCAGAATAATTATGGAAAAAAATATAGACATATTCCAACACACTCACACAACAGGTCCATTGTACACTAAACATTTGTACCAATTAAACTTTGCTAACAAGTAACAATGCTAACATTACTTACTACTTAGTATTTGATATTTAAAAACTTTTAGTTTAGTAACTTATGTAGGTTGTAAACATTGTAGGATGCAGGTAACATGATTATTGATTAAAGATAATATACAACTGATAAGGTGGTAGTTTTATAGTTTACCCATAGTCCTTATACTATATAAGGTCTATGAGTTTACCGCCTTTTTACGCATTCGTAATTCGTATATTTATTATGTTGCTAGTATTTATTATATTCGATTGGAGCGCTACACCTTATTTTTTGATAGTAGCTTGGTAGTCACTTTGTGGTCGATTCATCAGAAATTCAGAATATGCCGTTGGCCGTTGGGCAATCTATATATTTTTTAATCGGGATAGGTACTAGGCCAGACAGATAGCGGTTCATTAGCATAATATAATAATTTATTACACGAATGTGTGAAAAACTAGATTATGAATGTATGATCCATTGAATAATTAATGTGTTATTAAGACGTTCAGGTAAACATTTTCTCAAACGCGTTCAAAATAATTTATAACACTTATTTTTTCGGTCTTTATAATATGTATACACCGGTATTGCATGAGAGCCATAAGTGTTGCATATTAAATAAAAACCTGCTTTTGCAGTTCATTGATTCAAAAAATTAACATTTACATACCATTCTCATATCTACTATGGTTATAACAAAATATTATATACCAGCTATAATTTATATATTTTATCAAAATTTAATGATAAATAAATTAAGCATATATTATGTTTTAACTTTAATATTATTATATTAAAAGAAATATCTATATATACATTTTCACAGAGTAATCAACTGACTACCTGTGTTAACGTTCATGTTTGCTATCTCTATAATATTTGCTCAACAATTCAAATTTATATAAATATAAATTGTAAGTTATATGTAAGAATTAATGTTATTTATGTATTTTACACTGTGTATGAATCAGACACAATATTAAAACTACACAGCAAGTGAATCATTAAGTTATATAATATATATGTGATATTTTATCATTTAAATGTTACATTTAAATTTAAACATTTTTAAAATATCAGTAATAGGCTTTCAATTTATCAAATCAATTGGGAGAAAAATACTGTTAAATTTGGAAATAAAATAATTGTTTTTATCTTTGTAATTATACAACATATATTTATATATGTATTTATACCAATATATTTGACTTTAAATTACAAAATAAAAATGATTTGCTACAATGAGGATAGAATTTTTTTTTAATAAACCACTAGTGTAAATAACAAAAAGTATAAAAATAATAATAATGTTGTTTATTGAATATAAGTTATAATAGGATAACAGTAAAACAATAATAAATTATTATATTAATTTTTAATCATACCACAGCAAAGCTATTGGAAAACATAAATAAAAGGATTTGTTAATTGTATCTGGAAAATAATAATAATAAAAAAAAAAACAACAACAACGAATTAATTTAAAATGTTAACATAATGAAGTACAAACTTTATAGATAATTACTTATTATTATGTGTCTTGGCATCTTGTTTTTCCACCATGACAAAATCATTAGCACTGTGCGATTGCTGGCTACTTGTTTCTGTATCAGTTGAAGAAGAATCTTCAGAACATCTATTTACAAATTTGAAAATAATTTTTTAATAATAATTTAGTTTTTATAAAAATATTAGTATTTTAAAAAGTTTTCTTTTACATATGCATTGAAAATAAATACTTTTCAAAGTTAGTAAACTAAAATATTGATTAAAAAGTGTATACAAATGTACTAAGGTCTTATATCAGATTTTATCAAAAATTATGACTAAAAAAAATTATGTTTATAACATTAGCTTGTATTAGAAGATACTAGTAGTATGACAACTTAAGTATGAGCGTATACAAAACTTAGTAGTAATAAGTTGTTATTTAATATTAGTGATCATCATGTTACATTCTAACTATGTGATATTGTGTTGCAGTTAAACATAATTTTATTAAATTAATTCAATAATATTGTTGAATTTTATTCTGTCGAGAAATCACAATATCACATAAATTTGGAACTAAGAGATTAGTTTTAATTGTTTAATACGAAACAACACTTTAAAATAGTTTTTATAAAGTAGCAAAATATAAATATTATTAACAATATTTGGTCTTTAATCATTACTAATTAGTAATTTAATAAAATATCTAATAATCAAATAAATATCTCGAAAAGACCAAAAATACTTTGTTTAAAATAACCTACAAACAATATTATGAAAAAAAAATATGTTAACTTTCTTGTTCTTTATATTTAAATTGCTTTTATACCAATTAGAGAAGAAATATGTAAGAATATGTTTTGTATACTAAAAATATTAAACTTTTATCACAGTTGGCACTTATAAGGTTGAGGTAATCTTAATTATTATTTAAATTCCAGTCTATGACCTAAAATAATTTATCATTTTGTAAAATGTATAAAATTTTCTACTTTGGATTTTCAAATTTCCCAGATTCTGAATCTAATAAAGTGTTGTCATGTTCAAATGTTTCAGTTTCAGGAACCTTTTCGTCGATTTCGGATTCTGAAGACTTTTTTTCTTCATCACAATCATCCAGTTTCTTATCGTCTTCATCCTCGTCATCTGATAATTTCTCCTTTTTTTTCTTTCCCTTTTTAGCACTTTTTTTATAGAATACACTATACTAAAATATAAGTAATAAATATTATATAAAAAAATTTATTTATTTACCAAGAGAATAGAATTAATTATGTGTACATACTGTATAAATGGGCCAAAATGAAGCAAAGAACCCTACATCTTCTGTCAAATTAGGGAATAGCCAAAAATGT
>NW_021014721.1:0-37831 GCF_003676215.2 Rhopalosiphum maidis
AGATTTAAATCTCAATTAACATAATATATTTTATATATTATATAAGGTCTGAGGTCAATTTTAAATTTAACCTAATCAAGAAATAAAGTGTCGTCATCCGGTGGCATGATGTAGGTACCTAACCTACGATATGTCAAGCTTTATATTTACACATGCATAATTATTGTAATATAATAATTATAGAGAATCGCGGTGAATTGTTCGTGGGCGGATAGATCGCGAATATAATTGGTCGCCAGGATAATTGATCGCCGAACGAACTTTTTTAGTTTTTTAATTATTTTATTTTATTATTATAGGTATATCCGAGTTTTATGTTTATTATTTTAGAATATTCAAGTATTCTTATTGATTTATTTTTAATAACAGACAGCTAATCCTATTTACAATGCGGTCAACAGGTATAATAATATTTAGGTATACTATGAGTCTATAAATTATGAAAGGTACTTGATACTATAACCTTATCGTCATCTATTCTGTTGGTTATACCAATTTTTCATTACATATTTGTGTTTGTTAGTTGATGCTGGTGCGATATTGTGTGTGTCAACAGTTTTTTACTGTATAAAAATGGAATTTATTAAGAGTGAAAAGGCAAAGATAAATTAATTTATAACAGTTATATGTATATTTTTGAAAAATTTGGAACTGAACAAGTCTATATGGAAATGTAACCTACAGTATAAAAAAATGAAGTGTAAAGGCCGTATTCATTCTAACAATGATCAAATAATACTTAAAGAAATATCACATAATTATGTACCAGATTGTGGAAATATTGAAGCAGCCAAAGCTGTTAATTTGACAATAAATATTACTACACAAAATGTGGAATTGAGCACTCGTATTAGTGTACGCTGTGTACGGTGTACTCATATATTACCGTATTTAGTCCGTAAGTTTTTTTTAAATATTATTTATAGTTATATATATATATTAGATTAGGTGGATCAGTTGACCAGTATGTGATCCGTAAAACATGTATACATAATTTTGAAAGTTATATTTTAAAATTTAGGGAGTAAAAACGGGTAACCCGTAAAAAATGTTACCTTATTCAATACCTGAAACCTACTAACACAGTGACAGCGTGCAGTGCTTTACCCACACTACTCGCACATTTTACCCAGTTTCTGATGAGAAACTCATAGACAATTTTACCCGGTTTTGAATGCCAAACTTATATGTCCACCATATTTCTTTCTCCCAATTAAACTCAAAAATCTATAATAGGGTAAACGTTCTGTTGCATTTTTGTACCACACACCCCTCAGCAACAACAATTCTACCCGATTACAGACACAAGACTCCAAAACCAATTGCACCCAATTTTAAACGCAAAATATTTTAATACAAAATCCGATAAGTTAGGTACCAAACAAGTTTTAACTCATTGTAAACTCTCTGAACTTATAATACAATGTGATTAATAATTATTTAGCACTTACAGCAAGCTTCACTATTTCTTTAGACGCCAAGACACTCATTTATAATTGAACACTAGTAAGCTGGAAATGAGCGAACGCTGTGCTAAGACAAAATTAAAATTATAGATTTAAACCAATTAACACCTTCTTATTAAATGTATAATTAGATATTTATTTGTTTACAATTTATATTACCTATATATTACGTGTATATATGTTTTCTATATTGTATAAGCTGCATTTTTTAACATTTTAAAATTTTTTTTACATAAGTGAATCGTAAGTTCTTAAACGATAGTAGCAGGTAAATAATATATACGTTAATTCCTACATAAATGAGGGCGGTGGTAAACTCTCCCGAATAAACATAATGTTTATCTAAAGTAAATGTGTAAACTCTCCCGGGTCAACATTTTCAAACTGAAATATACATTAAAATTCAAAGTTGCAATAAATTAAACAAAACAAGTAAAAACTGTAATACATAAAATAATAATAAAAAAACTATATCTCGAAAAATATTAGATTAGAAATAGATATCATAAGTTTTTTTAAAATCTGTGTGTTTCTATTATCAAAAAAAAATTAAATTGAAACATTTTATTTTATTATATATCATTTATTTTGTATCTTAGATTTATTTTATGAATTTTATTTTTTATTATATTTTGACTATAATATTATAGTTCATAGCAGCTCAAGGCATTAATTTATATTATTATTATTATTATATGATTGACTATTTTTAAATAAAACTTAAATTTATATTAGATTTATTTTATGATTTTTATTAAATTAATTAAGACCCGAGAGAGTGTACATGTTTCTGTCATGTAGTACTGAAGTAGACCCGGGAGAGTTTACCAGCAGAAAAGTTTACCATTGGGAGAGTTTACAATCGCCCATAAATGATGTGTAAGTATCTGTACGGTAAAAAAAGGTACGTATATGTAAGTTCATACACGGTGGAAGACAGGTACGATGTAAAAAAATATACCATACCTATTTTATATAATATTATAAGTTAACAAATTGATGATACTGTCTTAAAAAAATTAAAATATCATCATACATTTCATTTTCATATACATTTTAGTATAATATTTCAATAGTAATTATTGAAATTTTCAAATTATTTTTAGTAAATACGTATATAAAAATAAACTAATAAGTCACACATAAACAAAAATGGATTTTTAAAAATTACATTGCTTTTCTCGCTTCAATTTTTGCAATATCGGATGTATGGTTGTGTTCTTTTTCACTTCCATTAATAATTTGACCATCCTTCAAATTAATACAACCACGACATTTTTTCGTGTTGTATTCGATACATCGCCAACTACTGTTTTTGTCAAATCTATATAAATATCCGTTAAAGCACAGAAGGTCCTAACCTTTTTCACTTTTAATAATTTCCATTTTATCAATGAAATTATAATTTAAAAAAATTAAAAAGTTAAATACAATAAATTGAATAGTATTCAGTATTATGCACGTGTGATCGTGTGAAAATATAGTAAAGTTATCCAGCGATAAGAACCTACATCTACTGCTGCGTTATCTTCGTTGGAATCTTATTCTAATAAAAACGATTTAATAACACCGCGCGTATCGATACAATACGAACGATGCTGCAAATAAGTAATAACATTATCTGATTATCATCAAACATAAAGATAATCTGACGAGTTATATAAGTATTCGCAGACACTGCGAACGAATTCATTTTTAATTTCAGCATGTCGTGTACAAAAGTTTATGAACTTTTACTCAGTTCAGTATAATATTATAGTGCTCAATTATTGACAATTAATCAATCATCTGCGCTCTGTTGTCGGGAAACCAACAAAAATCAGTCAAACAATTGTAGAGTACTCAACAAACAAAAACCAAAAGGATTACGTTAAACATTTATAAGGTATAAAAGTATAAGTTATATATATAAGTTACGAAATAAACCACGTAAAATATATTTTTTTTTTAAATGAATAACAAATCATCTGATTGTACTATGTCCATAAAAATGTCCACCGAGCCCATCCGTGTGCATGTCTATGATTGTACAGGTATATCTTCCATCGTTTTTCATATTCTACGCAAAATATATGATGAGATGGGAAGGACCGAATATAAAATGTTCGTGTTTACTGTGCGCATGATGCACTTCAACAATTCTCGTACGGAACAGGTATACAATACGTATCTGTCACCGCCGATAAAAAATCTGCTAATCTGCAAATATACAATAAAAATGAAATCATTATAATAAACTAACGATTACTAAGAAGTATACGTATAAAATATGACCTGCGGTTAACAAACGTTATTGACGTTTGGAATCTAACGACGCACTTGTGTTATATTCTGTGGTGATAAGCATTCGTAATAATCGTTATGATCATTATTGTATTGGTCACACATATGCACCTACATTCATACAACGGTGGCGATGTCCATTTGTCCATTTGAAGTCGTTTGGATTTCCACGTTGTTTTGATTGGCCTGTATGGATTACCGCAACAGTATTACGGTAGCTATCGCAAAATGTGGAACACGACTCGGACCCAATAGTGCGATAACTACATTAGCAAAGATGTGTTGATGGCAAAGAAGGTACAGGACGAGTAGCTTGGAATACAAATGTCAGCAGTGTCGACTCACCTGTTCTTTTCGGGTACGGTGCAGGCGACGACCGGATACGGACAGCATTAACGGCAGGACCATCATTACACAGTATCAGGCACTATGCTGCAGCGCATGTCCGCAGACTAGCTGTACTTCTTTTACGTCTTCGGAACCAAACGGCACAGTCCTGTCCACTGTAATTTAAACGTGCTTTCACGGTTAACCGATTTTTTACCGAAGATTTCGCGGTGAAGGAATTATTTTTCGACTCTGATTCTTTACACGCATCGTTAGACGATTTGCCAAAACAGTTTGCGCGAAAAAAAACACGAAAAAATCGAGATTTTTATTTTATATAACGGCCGCCCACGGCCCCTAGCCGTATTTTGCCGTTTTTCACCAAAAAAACTAAATATGCGTGTTTTTAAGATGAAAGGGCACTGGCGATGCCTCTAAAAACAATATAGCGCGAAGAAAGAACCGTCTGACATACTTTTCACATCAAAAAAAATTCGAAAATCCAAAATTAAGCACCCAAATCTGGTAAAACCACTTTTTTGAAAAAACTGCTATGCAAGTTTTCGCGGTGAAGGAATTATTTTTCGACTCTGATTCTTTACACGCATCGTTAGACGATTTGCCAAAACATTTTGCGCGAAACAAAACACGAAAAAATCGATATTTTTATTTTATATAACGGCCGCCCACGGCCCCTAGCCGTATTTTGCCGTTTTTCACCAAAAAAACTAAATATGCGTGTTTTTAAGATGAAAGGGCACTGGCGATGCCTCTAAAAACAATATAGCGCGAAGAAAGAACCGTCTGACATACTTTTCACATCAAAAAAAAATCGAAAATCCAAAAATTAAGCACCCAAATCTGGTAAAACCACTTTTTTGAAAAAAACTCCTAAGAAAGTTTTCGCGGTGAAGGAATTATTTTTCGACTCTGATTCTTTACACGCATCGTTAGACGATTTGCCAAAACAGTTTGCGCGAAACAAAACACGAAAAAATCGATATTTTTATTTTATATAACGGCCGCCCACGGCCCCTAGCCGTATTTTGCCGTTTTTCACCAAAAAAACTAATTATGCGTGTTTTTAAGATGGATGGGCACTGGCGATGCCTCTAAAAACAATATAGCGCGAAGAAAGAACCGTCTGACATACTTTTCACATCAAAAAAAATTCGAAAATCCAAAAATTAAGCACCCAAATCTGGTAAAACCACTTTTTTGAAAAAAACTCCTAAGCAAGTTTTCGCGGTGAAGGAATTATTTTTCGACTCTGATTCTTTACACGCATCGTTAGACGATTTGCCAAAACAGTTTGCGCGAAACAAAACACGAAAAAATCGATATTTTTATTTTATATAACGGCCGCCCACGGCCCCTAGCCGTATTTTGCCGTTTTTTCACCAAAAAACTAAATATGCGTGTTTTTAAGACGGATGGGCACTGGCGATGCCTCTAAAAACGTTATAGCGCGAATAAAGGACCGTTCTACATACTTTTCACATCAAAAAAAATTCGAAAATCCAAAAATTAAGCACCCAAATCTGGTAAAACCACTTTTTTGAAAAAAACTTCTATGCAAGTTTTCGCGGTGAAGGAATTATTTTTCGACTCTGATTCTTTACACGCATCGTTAGACGATTTGCCAAAACAGTTTGCGCGAAACAAAACACGAAAAAATCGATATTTTTATTTTATATAACGGCCGCCCACGGCCCCTAGCCGTATTTTGCCGTTTTTTCACCAAAAAAACTAATTATGCGTGTTTTTAAGATGGATGGGCACTGGCGATGCCTCTAAAAACAATATAGCGCGAAGAAAGAACCGTCTGACATACTTTTCACATCAAAAAAAATTCGAAAATCCAAAAATTAAGCACCCAAATCTGGTAAAACCACTTTTTTGAAAAAAACTCCTAAGCAAGTTTTCGCGGTGAAGGAATTATTTTTCGACTCTGATTCTTTACACGCATCGTTAGACGATTTGCCAAAACAGTTTGCGCGAAACAAAACACGAAAAAATCGATATTTTTATTTTATATAACGGCCGCCCACGGCCCCTAGCCGTATTTTGCCGTTTTTCACCAAAAAAACTAAATATGCGTGTTTTTAAGACGGATGGGCACTGGCGATGCCTCTAAAAACGTTATAGCGCGAATAAAGGACCGTTCTACATACTTTTCACATCAAAAAAAATTCGAAAATCCAAAAATTAAGCACCCAAATCTGGTAAAACCACTTTTTTGAAAAAAACTGCTATGCAAGTTTTCGCGGTGAAGGAATTATTTTTCGACTCTGATTCTTTACACGCATCGTTAGACGATTTGCCAAAACAGTTTGCGCGAAACAAAACACGAAAAAATCGATATTTTTATTTTATATAACGGCCGCCCACGGCCCCTAGCCGTATTTTGCCGTTTTTCACCAAAAAAACTAATTATGCGTGTTTTTAAGATGGATGGGCACTGGCGATGCCTCTAAAAACAATATAGCGCGAAGAAAGAACCGTCTGACATACTTTTCACATCAAAAAAAATTCGAAAATCCAAAAATTAAGCACCCAAATCTGGTAAAACCACTTTTTTGAAAAAAACTCCTAAGCAAGTTTTCGCGGTGAAGGAATTATTTTTCGACTCTGATTCTTTACACGCATCGTTAGACGATTTGCCAAAACAGTTTGCGCGAAAAAAAACACGAAAAAATCGAGATTTTTATTTTATATAACGGCCGCCCACGGCCCCTAGCCGTATTTTGCCGTTTTTCACCAAAAAAACTAAATATGCGTGTTTTTAAGATGGAAGGGCACTGGCGATGCCTCTAAAAACAATATAGCGCGAAGAAAGAACCGTCTGACATACTTTTCACATCAAAAAAAATTCGAAAATCCAAAAATTAAGCACCCAAATCTGGTAAAACCACTTTTTTGAAAAAAACTCCTAAGAAAGTTTTCGCGGTGAAGGAATTATTTTTCGACTCTGATTCTTTACACGCATCGTTAGACGATATGCCAAAACATTATGCGTGAAACAAAACACGAAAAAATCGAGATTTTTATTTTATATAACGGCCGCCCACGGCCCCTAGCCGTAATTTGCCGTTTTTCACCAAAAAAACTAAATATGCGTGTTTTTAAGATGGAAGGGCACTCGCGATGCCTCTAAAAACGTTATAGCGTGAATAAAGGACCGTCTGACATACTTTTCACATCAAAAAAAATTCGAAAATCCAAAAATTAAGCACCCAAATCTGGTAAAACCACTTTTTTGAAAAAAACTCCTAAGCAAGTTTTCGCGGTGAAGGAATTATTTTTCGACTCTGATTCTTTACACGCATCGTTAGACGATTTGCCAAAACAGTTTGCGTCGAAACAAAACACGAAAAAATCGATATTTTTATTTTATATAACGGCCGCCCACGGCCCCTAGCCGTATTTTGCCGTTTTTCACCAAAAAAACTAAATATGCGTGTTTTTAAGATGGAAGGGCACTTGCGATGCCTCTAAAAACAGTTATAGCGCGAATAAAGGACCGTCTGACATACTTTTCACATCAAAAAAAATTCGAAAATCCAAAAATTAAGCACCCAAATCTGGTAAAACCACTTTTTTGAAAAAAACTCCTAAGCAAGTTTTCGCGGTGAAGGAATTATTTTTCGACTCTGATTCTTTACACGCATCGTTAGACGATTTGCCAAAACAGTTTGCGCGAAACAAAACACGAAAAAATCGATATTTTTATTTTATATAACGGCCGCCCACGGCCCCTAGCCGTATTTTGCCGTTTTTCACCAAAAAAACTAAATATGCGTGTTTTTAAGATGGATGGGCACTGGCGATGCCTCTAAAAACGTTATAGCGCGAATAAAGGACCGTCTGACATACTTTTCACATCAAAAAAATTCGAAAATCCAAAAATTAAGCACCCAAATCTGGTAAAACCACTTTTTTGAAAAAAACTGCTATGCAAGTTTTCGCGGTGAAGGAATTATTTTTCGACTCTGATTCTTTACACGCATCGTTAGACGATTTGCCAAAACAGTTTGCGCGAAACAAAACACGAAAAAATCGATATTTTTATTTTATATAACGGCCGCCCACGGCCCCTAGCCGTATTTTGCCGTTTTTCACCAAAAAAACTAATATGCGTGTTTTTAAGATGGATGGGCACTGGCGATGCCTCTAAAAACAATATAGCGCGAATAAAGGACCGTCTGACATACTTTTCACATCAAAAAAAATTCGAAAATCCAAAAATTAAGCACCCAAATCTGGTAAAACCACTTTTTTGAAAAAAACTCCTAAGCAAGTTTTCGCGGTGAAGGAATTATTTTTCGACTCTGATTCTTTACACGCATCGTTAGACGATTTGCCAAAACAGTTTGCGTGAAACAAAACACGAAAAAATCGAGATTTTTATTTTATATAACGGCCGCCCACGGCCCCTAGCCGTATTTTGCCGTTTTTCACCAAAAAAACTAAATATGCGTGTTTTTAAGATGGAAGGGCACTCGCGATGCCTCTAAAAACAATTATAGCGCGAATAAAGGACCGTCTGACATACTTTTCACATCAAAAAAAATTCGAAAATCCAAAAATTAAGCACCCAAATCTGGTAAAACCACTTTTTTGAAAAAAACTCCTAAGCAAGTTTTCGCGGTGAAGGAATTATTTTTCGACTCTGATTCTTTACACGCATCGTTAGACGATTTGCCAAAACAGT
Organism: Rhopalosiphum maidis; assembly: GCF_003676215.2. Taxonomy (NCBI): domain Eukaryota; kingdom Metazoa; phylum Arthropoda; class Insecta; order Hemiptera; family Aphididae; genus Rhopalosiphum; species Rhopalosiphum maidis. Next base: position 8,791 of record NW_021014721.1, read on the forward strand.
TTGCGCGAAACAAAACACGAAAAAATCGATATTTTTATTTTATATAACGGCCGCCCACGGCCCCTAGCCGTATTTTGCCGTTTTTCACCAAAAAAACTAAATATGCGTGTTTTTAAGATGGAAGGGCACTGGCGATGCCTCTAAAAACAGTTATAGCGCGAAGAAAGGACCGTCTGACATACTTTTCACATCAAAAAAAATTCGAAAATCCAAAAATTAAGCACCCAAATCTGGTAAAACCACTTTTTTGAAAAAAACTCCTAAGCAAGTTTTCGCGGTGAAGGAATTATTTTTCGACTCTGATTCTTTACACGCATCGTTAGACGATTTGCCAAAACAGTTTGCGCGAAACAAAACACGAAAAAATCGATATTTTTATTTTATATAACGGCCGCCCACGGCCCCTAGCCGTATTTTGCCGTTTTTCACCAAAAAAACTAAATATGCGTGTTTTTAAGATGGAAGGGCACTCGCGATGCCTCTAAAAACAGTTATAGCGCGAATAAAGGACCGTCTGACATACTTTTCACATCAAAAAAAATTCGAAAATCCAAAAATTAAGCACCCAAATCTGGTAAAACCACTTTTTTGAAAAAAACTCCTAAGCAAGTTTTCGCGGTGAAGGAATTATTTTTCGACTCTGATTCTTTACACGCATCGTTAGACGATTTGCCAAAACAGTTTGCGCGAAACAAAACACGAAAAAATCGAGATTTTTATTTTATATAACGGCCGCCCACGGCCCCTAGCCGTATTTTGCCGTTTTTCACCAAAAAACTAAATATGCGTGTTTTTAAGATGGAAGGGCACTCGCGATGCCTCTAAAAACAATATAGCGCGAAGAAAGGACCGTCTGACATACTTTTCACATCAAAAAAAATTCGAAAATCCAAAAATTAAGCACCCAAATCTGGTAAAACCACTTTTTTGAAAAAAACTCCTAAGCAAGTTTTCGCGGTGAAGGAATTATTTTTCGACTCTGATTCTTTACACGCATCGTTAGACGATTTGCCAAAACAGTTTGTGCGAAACAAAACACGAAAAACTCGATATTTTTATTTTATATAACGTCCGCCCACGGCCCCTAGCCGTATTTTGCCGTTTTTCACCAAAAAAACTTAATATGCGTGTTTTTAAGATGGAAGAGCACTCGCGATGCCTCTAAAAACGTTATAGCGTGAATAAAGGACCGTCTGACATACTTTTCACATCAAAAAAAATTCGAAAATCCAAAATTAAGCACCCAAATCTGGTAAAACCACTTTTTTGAAAAAAACTCCTAAGCAAGTTTTCGCGGTGAAGGAATTATTTTTCGACTCTGATTCTTTACACGCATCGTGAGACGATTTGCCAAAACAGTTTGCGTGAAACAAAACACGAAAAAATCGAGATTTTTATTTTATATAACGGCCGCCCACGGCCCCTAGCCGTATTTTGCCGTTTTTCACCAAAAAAACTAAATATGCGTGTTTTTAAGATGGAAGGGCACTCGCGATGCCTCTAAAAACAATATAGCGCGAAGAAAGGACCGTCTGACATACTTTTCACATCAAAAAAAATTCGAAAATCCAAAAATTAAGCACCCAAATCTGGTAAAACCACTTTTTTGAAAAAAACTCCTAAGCAAGTTTTCGCGGTGAAGGAATTATTTTTCGACTCTGATTCTTTACACGCATCGTTAGACGATTTGCCAAAACAGTTTGCGCGAAACAAAACACGAAAAAATCGATATTTTTATTTATATAACGGCCGCCCACGGCCCCTAGCCGTATTTTGCCGTTTTTCACCAAAAAAACTAAATATGCGTGTTTTTAAGATGGAAGGGCACTGGCGATGCCTCTAAAAACGTTATAGCGCGAATAAAGGACCGTCTGACATACTTTTCACATCAAAAAAAATTCGAAAATCCAAAAATTAAGCACCCAAATCTGGTAAAACCACTTTTTTGAAAAAAACTCCTAAGCAAGTTTTCGCGGTGAAGGAATTATTTTTCGACTCTGATTCTTTACACGCATCGTTAGACGATTTGCCAAAACAGTTTGCGCGAAACAAAACACGAAAAAATCGATATTTTTATTTTATATAACGGCCGCCCACGGCCCCTAGCCGTATTTTGCCGTTTTTCACCAAAAAAACTAAATATGCGTGTTTTTAAGATGGAGGGCACTCGCGATGCCTCTAAAAACGTTATAGCGCGAATAAAGGACCGTCTGACATACTTTTCACATCAAAAAAAATTCGAAAATCCAAAAATTAAGCACCCAAATCTGGTAAAACCACTTTTTTGAAAAAAACTCCTAAGCAAGTTTTCGCGGTGAAGGAATTATTTTTCGACTCTGATTCTTTACACGCATCGTTAGACGATTTGCCAAAACAGTTTGCGCGAAACAAAACACGAAAAAATCGATATTTTTATTTTATATAACGGCCGCCCACGGCCCCTAGCCGTATTTTGCCGTTTTTCACCAAAAAAACTAAATATGCGTGTTTTTAAGATGGAAGGGCACTGGCGATGCCTCTAAAAACAATATAGCGCGAAGAAAGGACCGTCTGACATACTTTTCACATCAAAAAAATTCGAAAATCCAAAAATTAAGCACCCAAATCTGGTAAAACCACTTTTTTGAAAAAAACTCCTAAGCAAGTTTTCGCGGTGAAGGAATTATTTTTCGACTCTGATTCTTTACACGCATCGTTAGACGATTTGCCAAAACAGTTTGCGCGAAACAAAACACGAAAAAATCGATATTTTTATTTTATATAACGGCCGCCCACGGCCCCTAGCCGTATTTTGCCGTTTTTCACCAAAAAAACTAAATATGCGTGTTTTTAAGATGGAAGGGCACTGGCGATGCCTCTAAAAACGTTATAGCGCGAATAAAGGACCGTCTGACATACTTTTCACATCAAAAAAAATTCGAAAATCCAAAAATTAAGCACCCAAATCTGGTAAAACCACTTTTTTGAAAAAAACTCCTAAGCAAGTTTTCGCGGTGAAGGAATTATTTTTCGACTCTGATTCTTTACACGCATCGTTAGACGATTTGCCAAAACAGTTTGCGCGAAACAAAACACGAAAAAATCGATATTTTTATTTTATATAACGGCCGCCCACGGCCCCTAGCCGTATTTTGCCGTTTTTCACCAAAAAAACTAAATATGCGTGTTTTTAAGATGGATGGGCACTGGCGATGCCTCTAAAAACAATATAGCGCGAAGAAAGACCGTCTGACATACTTTTCACATCAAAAAAAATTCGAAAATCCAAAAATTAAGCACCCAAATCTGGTAAAACCACTTTTTTGAAAAAAACTCCTAAGCAAGTTTTCGCGGTGAAGGAATTATTTTTCGACTCTGATTCTTTACACGCATCGTTAGACGATTTGCCAAAACAGTTTGCGCGAAACAAAACACGAAAAAATCGATATTTTTATTTTATATAACGGCCGCCCACGGCCCCTAGCCGTATTTTGCCGTTTTTCACCAAAAAAACTAAATATGCGTGTTTTTAAGATGGAAGGGCACTGGCGATGCCTCTAAAAACAATATAGCGCGAATAAAGGACCGTCTGACATACTTTTCACATCAAAAAAAATTCGAAAATCCAAAAATTAAGCACCCAAATCTGGTAAAACCACTTTTTTGAAAAAAACTCCTAAGCAAGTTTTCGCGGTGAAGGAATTATTTTTCGACTCTGATTCTTTACACGCATCGTTAGACGATTTGCCAAAACAGTTTGCGCGAAACAAAACACGAAAAAATCGATATTTTTATTTTATATAACGGCCGCCCACGGCCCCTAGCCGTATTTTGCCGTTTTTCACCAAAAAAACTAAATATGCGTGTTTTTAAGATGGAAGGGCACTGGCGATGCCTCTAAAAACGTTATAGCGCGAATAAAGGACCGTTCTGACATACTTTTCACATCAAAAAAAATTCGAAAATCCAAAAATTAAGCACCCAAATCTGGTAAAACCACTTTTTTGAAAAAAACTCCTAAGCAAGTTTTCGCGGTGAAGGAATTATTTTTCGACTCTGATTCTTTACACGCATCGTTAGACGATTTGCCAAAACAGTTTGCGTGAAACAAAACACGAAAAAATCGAGATTTTTATTTTATATAACGGCCGCCCACGGCCCCTAGCCGTATTTTGCCGTTTTTCACCAAAAAAACTAAATATGCGTGTTTTTAAGATGGAAGGGCACTCGCGATGCCTCTAAAAACAATATAGCGCGAAGAAAGGACCGTCTGACATACTTTTCACATCAAAAAAAATTCGAAAATCCAAAAATTAAGCACCCAAATCTGGTAAAACCACTTTTTTGAAAAAAACTCCTAAGCAAGTTTTCGCGGTGAAGGAATTATTTTTCGACTCTGATTCTTTACACGCATCGTTAGACGATTTGCCAAAACAGTTTGCGCGAAACAAAACACGAAAAAATCGATATTTTTATTTTATATAACGGCCGCCCACGGCCCCTAGCCGTATTTTGCCGTTTTTTCACCAAAAAAACTAAATATGCGTGTTTTTAAGATGGATGGGCACTGGCGATGCCTCTAAAAACGTTATAGCGCGAATAAAGGACCGTCTGACATACTTTTCACATCAAAAAAAATTCGAAAATCCAAAATTAAGCACCCAAATCTGGTAAAACCACTTTTTTGAAAAAAACTCCTAAGCAAGTTTTCGCGGTGAAGGAATTATTTTTCGACTCTGATTCTTTACACGCATCGTTAGACGATATGCCAAAACAGTTTGCGTGAAGCAAAACACGATAAAATCGAGATTTTTATTTTATATAACGGCCGCCCACGGCCCCTAGCCGTATTTTGCCGTTTTTCACCAAAAAACTAAATATGCGTGTTTTTAAGATGGAAGGGCACTGGCGATGCCTCTAAAAACAATATAGCGCGAATAAAGGACCGTCTGACATACTTTTCACATCAAAAAAAATTCGAAAATCCAAAATTAAGCACCCAAATCTGGTAAAACCACTTTTTTGAAAAAAACTCCTAAGCAAGTTTTCGCGGTGAAGGAATTATTTTTCGACTCTGATTCTTTACACGCATCGTTAGACGATTTGCCAAAACAGTTTGCGCGAAACAAAACACGAAAAAATCGATATTTTTATTTTATATAACGGCCGCCCACGGCCCCTAGCCGTATTTTGCCGTTTTTCACCAAAAAAACTAAATATGCGTGTTTTTAAGATGGATGGGCACTGGCGATGCCTCTAAAAACGTTATAGCGCGAATAAAGGACCGTTCTACATACTTTTCACATCAAAAAAAATTCGAAAATCCAAAAATTAAGCACCCAAATCTGGTAAAACCACTTTTTTGAAAAAAACTCCTAAGCAAGTTTTCGCGGTGAAGGAATTATTTTTCGACTCTGATTCTTTACACGCATCGTTAGACGATTTGCCAAAACAGTTTGCGTGAAACAAAACACGAAAAAATCGAGATTTTTATTTTATATAACGGCCGCCCACGGCCCCTAGCCGTATTTTGCCGTTTTTTCACCAAAAAAACTAAATATGCGTGTTTTTAAGATGGAAGGGCACTGGCGATGCCTCTAAAAACAATATAGCGCGAAGAAAGGACCGTCTGACATACTTTTCACATCAAAAAAAATTCGAAAATCCAAAAATTAAGCACCCAAATCTGGTAAAACCACTTTTTTGAAAAAAACTCCTAAGCAAGTTTTCGCGGTGAAGGAATTATTTTTCGACTCTGATTCTTTACACGCATCGTTAGACGATTTGCCAAAACAGTTTGCGCGAAACAAAACACGAAAAAATCGATATTTTTATTTTATATAACGGCCGCCCACGGCCCCTAGCCGTATTTTGCCGTTTTTCACCAAAAAAACTAAATATGCGTGTTTTTAAGATGGAATGGGCACTGGCGATGCCTCTAAAAACGTTATAGCGCGAATAAAGGACCGTCTGACATACTTTTCACATCAAAAAAAATTCGAAAATCCAAAAATTAAGCACCCAAATCTGGTAAAACCACTTTTTTGAAAAAAACTCCTAAGCAAGTTTTCGCGGTGAAGGAATTATTTTTCGACTCTGATTCTTTACACGCATCGTTAGACGATTTGCCAAAACAGTTTGCGCGAAACAAAACACGAAAAAATCGATATTTTTATTTTATATAACGGCCGCCCACGGCCCCTAGCCGTATTTTGCCGTTTTTCACCAAAAAAACTAAATATGCGTGTTTTTAAGATGGATGGGCACTGGCGATGCCTCTAAAAACGTTATAGCGCGAATAAAGGACCGTTCTACATACTTTTCACATCAAAAAAAATTCGAAAATCCAAAAATTAAGCACCCAAATCTGGTAAAACCACTTTTTTGAAAAAAACTCTATGCAAGTTTTCGCGGTGAAGGAATTATTTTTCGACTCTGATTCTTTACACGCATCGTTAGACGATTTGCCAAAACAGTTTGCGCGAAACAAAACACGAAAAAATCGAGATTTTTATTTTATATAACGGCCGCCCACGGCCCCTAGCCGTATTTTGCCGTTTTTCACCAAAAAAACTAAATATGCGTGTTTTTAAGATGGAAGGGCACTGGCGATGCCTCTAAAAACAATATAGCGCGAAGAAAGAACCGTCTGACATACTTTTCACATCAAAAAAAATTCGAAAATCCAAAAATTAAGCACCCAAATCTGGTAAAACCACTTTTTTGAAAAAAACTCCTAAGCAAGTTTTCGCGGTGAAGGAATTATTTTTCGACTCTGATTCTTTACACGCATCGTGAGACGATTTGCCAAAACAGTTTGCGTGAAACAAAACACGAAAAAATCGAGATTTTTATTTTATATAACGGCCGCCCACGGCCCCTAGCCGTATTTTGCCGTATTTCACCAAAAAAACTAAATATGCGTGTTTTTAAGATGGAAGGGCACTCGCGATGCCTCTAAAAACAATATAGCGCGAAGAAAGGACCGTCTGACATACTTTTCACATCAAAAAAAATTCGAAAATCCAAAAATTAAGCACCCAAATCTGGTAAAACCACTTTTTTGAAAAAAACTCCTAAGCAAGTTTTCGCGGTGAAGGAATTATTTTTCGACTCTGATTCTTTACACGCATCGTTAGACGATTTGCCAAAACAGTTTGCGCGAAACAAAACACGAAAAAATCGATATTTTTATTTTATATAACGGCCGCCCACGGCCCCTAGCCGTATTTTGCCGTTTTTCACCAAAAAAACTAAATATGCGTGTTTTTAAGATGGAAGGGCACTGGCGATGCCTCTAAAAACAATATAGCGCGAAGAAAGAACCGTCTGACATACTTTTCACATCAAAAAAATTCGAAAATCCAAAAATTAAGCACCCAAATCTGGTAAAACCACTTTTTTGAAAAAAACTCCTAAGCAAGTTTTCGCGGTGAAGGAATTATTTTTCGACTCTGATTCTTTACACGCATCGTTAGACGATTTGCCAAAACAGTTTGCGCGAAACAAAACACGAAAAAATCGATATTTTTATTTTATATAACGGCCGCCCACGGCCCCTAGCCGTATTTTGCCGTTTTTCACCAAAAAAACTAAATATGCGTGTTTTTAAGATGGAAGGGCACTGGCGATGCCTCTAAAAACGTTATAGCGCGAATAAAGGACCGTTCTACATACTTTTCACATCAAAAAAAATTCGAAAATCCAAAAATTAAGCACCCAAATCTGGTAAAACCACTTTTTTGAAAAAAACTCCTAATGCAAGTTTTCGCGGTGAAGGAATTATTTTTCGACTCTGATTCTTTACACGCATCGTTAGACGATTTGCCAAAACAGTTTGCGCGAAACAAAACACGAAAAAATCGATATTTTTATTTTATATAACGGCCGCCCACGGCCCCTAGCCGTATTTTGCCGTTTTTCACCAAAAAAACTAAATATGCGTGTTTTTAAGATGGATGGGCACTGGCGATGCCTCTAAAAACAATTATAGCGCGAATAAAGGACCGTCTGACATACTTTTCACATCAAAAAAAATTCGAAAATCCAAAAATTAAGCACCCAAATCTGGTAAAACCACTTTTTTGAAAAAAACTCCTAAGCAAGTTTTCGCGGTGAAGGAATTATTTTTCGACTCTGATTCTTTACACGCATCGTTAGACGATTTGCCAAAACAGTTTGCGCGAAACAAAACACGAAAAAATCGAGATTTTTATTTTATATAACGGCCGCCCACGGCCCCTAGCCGTATTTTGCCGTTTTTCACCAAAAAAACTAAATATGCGTGTTTTTAAGATGGAAGGGCACTGGCGATGCCTCTAAAAACAATATAGCGCGAAGAAAGGACCGTCTGACATACTTTTCACATCAAAAAAAATTCGAAAATCCAAAAATTAAGCACCCAAATCTGGTAAAACCACTTTTTTGAAAAAAACTCCTAAGCAAGTTTTCGCGGTGAAGGAATTATTTTTCGACTCTGATTCTTTACACGCATCGTTAGACGATTATGCCAAAACAGTTATGCGTGAAACAAAACACGAAAAAATCGAGATTTTTATTTTATATAACGGCCGCCCACGGCCCCTAGCCGTATTTTGCCGTTTTTTCACCAAAAAAACTAAATATGCGTGTTTTTAAGATGGAAGGGCACTCGCGATGCCTCTAAAAACGTTATAGCGTGAATAAAGGACCGTCTGACATACTTTTCACATCAAAAAAAATTCGAAAATCCAAAAATTAAGCACCCAAATCTGGTAAAAACCACTTTTTTGAAAAAAACTCCTAAGCAAGTTTTCGCGGTGAAGGAATTATTTTTCGACTCTGATTCTTTACACGCATCGTTAGACGATTTGCCAAAACAGTTTGCGCGAAACAAAACACGAAAAAATCGATATTTTTATTTTATATAACGGCCGCCCACGGCCCCTAGCCGTATTTTGCCGTTTTTCACCAAAAAAACTAAATATGCGTGTTTTTAAGATGGATGGGCACTGGCGATGCCTCTAAAAACAATATAGCGCGAAGAAAGAACCGTCTGACATACTTTTCACATCAAAAAAAATTCGAAAATCCAAAAATTAAGCACCCAAATCTGGTAAAACCACTTTTTTGAAAAAAACTCCTAAGCAAGTTTTCGCGGTGAAGGAATTATTTTTCGACTCTGATTCTTTACACGCATCGTTAGACGATTTGCCAAAACAGTTTGCGCGAAACAAAACACGAAAAAATCGAGATTTTTATTTTATATAACGGCCGCCCACGGCCCCTAGCCGTATTTTGCCGTTTTTCACCAAAAAAACTAAATATGCGTGTTTTTAAGATGGAAGGGCACTCGCGATGCCTCTAAAAACAATATAGCGCGAAGAAAGAACCGTCTGACATACTTTTCACATCAAAAAAAATTCGAAAATCCAAAAATTAAGCACCCAAATCTGGTAAAACCACTTTTTTGAAAAAAACTCCTAAGCAAGTTTTCGCGGTGAAGGAATTATTTTTCGACTCTGATTCTTTACACGCATCGTTAGACGATTTGCCAAAACAGTTTGCGCGAAACAAAACACGAAAAAATCGATATTTTTATTTTATATAACGGCCGCCCACGGCCCCTAGCCGTATTTGCCGTTTTTCACCAAAAAAACTAAATATGCGTGTTTTTAATATGGAAGGGCACTCGCGATGCCTCTAAAAACGTTATAGCGTGAATAAAGGACCGTCTGACATACTTTTCACATCAAAAAAAATTCGAAAATCCAAAAATTAAGCACCCAAATCTGGTAAAACCACTTTTTTGAAAAAAACTCCTAAGCAAGTTTTCGCGGTGAAGGAATTATTTTTCGACTCTGATTCTTTACACGCATCGTTAGACGATTTGCCAAAACAGTTTGCGCGAAACAAAACACGAAAAAATCGAGATTTTTATTTTATATAACGGCCGCCCACGGCCCCTAGCCGTATTTTGCCGTTTTTCACCAAAAAAACTAAATATGCGTGTTTTTAAGATGGAAGGGCACTGGCGATGCCTCTAAAAACAATATAGCGCGAAGAAAGAACCGTCTGACATACTTTTCACATCAAAAAAATTCGAAAATCCAAAAATTAAGCACCCAAATCTGGTAAAACCACTTTTTTGAAAAAAACTCCTAAGCAAGTTTTCGCGGTGAAGGAATTATTTTTCGACTCTGATTCTTTACACGCATCGTTAGACGATTTGCCAAAACAGTTTGCGCGAAACAAAACACGAAAAAATCGATATTTTTATTTTATATAACGGCCGCCCACGGCCCCTAGCCGTATTTTGCCGTTTTTCACCAAAAAAACTAAATATGCGTGTTTTTAAGATGGAGGGCACTCGCGATGCCTCTAAAAACGTTATAGCGCGAATAAAGGACCGTCTGACATACTTTTCACATCAAAAAAAATTCGAAAATCCAAAAATTAAGCACCCAAATCTGGTAAAACCACTTTTTTGAAAAAAACTCCTAAGCAAGTTTTCGCGGTGAAGGAATTATTTTTCGACTCTGATTCTTTACACGCATCGTTAGACGATTTGCCAAAACAGTTTGCGCGAAACAAAACACGAAAAAATCGATATTTTTATTTTATATAACGGCCGCCCACGGCCCCTAGCCGTATTTTGCCGTTTTTCACCAAAAAAACTAAATATGCGTGTTTTTAAGATGGAATGGGCACTGGCGATGCCTCTAAAAACAATATAGCGCGAAGAAAGGACCGTCTGACATACTTTTCACATCAAAAAAAATTCGAAAATCCAAAAATTAAGCACCCAAATCTGGTAAAACCACTTTTTTGAAAAAAACTCCTAAGCAAGTTTTCGCGGTGAAGGAATTATTTTTCGACTCTGATTCTTTACACGCATCGTTAGACGATTTGCCAAAACAGTTTGCGCGAAACAAAACACGAAAAAATCGAGATTTTTATTTTATATAACGGCCGCCCACGGCCCCTAGCCGTATTTTGCCGTTTTTCACCAAAAAAACTAAATATGCGTGTTTTTAAGATGGAAGGGCACTGGCGATGCCTCTAAAAACAATATAGCGCGAATAAAGGACCGTCTGACATACTTTTCACATCAAAAAAAATTCGAAAATCCAAAAATTAAGCACCCAAATCTGGTAAAACCACTTTTTTGAAAAAAACTCCTAAGCAAGTTTTCGCGGTGAAGGAATTATTTTTCGACTCTGATTCTTTACACGCATCGTTAGACGATTTGCCAAAACAGTTTGCGTGAAACAAAACACGAAAAAATCGATATTTTTATTTTATATAACGGCCGCCCACGGCCCCTAGCCGTATTTGCCGTTTTTCACCAAAAAAACTAAATATGCGTGTTTTTAAGATGGAAGGGCACTCGCGATGCCTCTAAAAACGTTATAGCGCGAATAAAGGACCGTCTGACATACTTTTCACATCAAAAAAAATTCGAAAATCCAAAAATTAAGCACCCAAATCTGGTAAAACCACTTTTTTGAAAAAAACTCCTAAGCAAGTTTTCGCGGTGAAGGAATTATTTTTCGACTCTGATTCTTTACACGCATCGTTAGACGATTTGCCAAAACAGTTTGCGCGAAACAAAACACGAAAAAATCGATATTTTTATTTTATATAACGGCCGCCCACGGCCCCTAGCCGTATTTTGCCGTTTTTCACCAAAAAAACTAAATATGCGTGTTTTTAAGATGGAAGGGCACTCGCGATGCCTCTAAAAACGTTATAGCGCGAATAAAGGACCGTCTGACATACTTTTCACATCAAAAAAAATTCGAAAATCCAAAAATTAAGCACCCAAATCTGGTAAAACCACTTTTTTGAAAAAAACTCCTAAGCAAGTTTTCGCGGTGAAGGAATTATTTTTCGACTCTGATTCTTTACACGCATCGTTAGACGATTTGCCAAAACAGTTTGCGTGAAACAAAACACGAAAAAATCGAGATTTTTATTTTATATAACGGCCGCCCACGGCCCCTAGCCGTATTTTGCCGTTTTTCACCAAAAAAACTAAATATGCGTGTTTTTAAGATGGAAGGGCACTCGCGATGCCTCTAAAAACAATTATAGCGCGAATAAAGGACCGTCTGACATACTTTTCACATCAAAAAAAATTCGAAAATCCAAAAATTAAGCACCCAAATCTGGTAAAACCACTTTTTTGAAAAAAACTCCTAAGCAAGTTTTCGCGGTGAAGGAATTATTTTTCGACTCTGATTCTTTACACGCATCGTTAGACGATTTGCCAAAACAGTTTGCGCTGAAACAAAACACGAAAAAATCGATATTTTTATTTTATATAACGGCCGCCCACGGCCCCTAGCCGTATTTTGCCGTTTTTCACCAAAAAAACTAAATATGCGTGTTTTTAAGATGGAAGGGCACTCGCGATGCCTCTAAAAACGTATAGCGCGAATAAAGGACCGTCTGACATACTTTTCACATCAAAAAAAATTCGAAAATCCAAAAATTAAGCACCCAAATCTGGTAAAACCACTTTTTTGAAAAAAACTCCTAAGCAAGTTTTCGCGGTGAAGGAATTATTTTTCGACTCTGATTCTTTACACGCATCGTTAGACGATTTGCCAAAACAGTTTGCGTGAAACAAAACACGAAAAAATCGAGATTTTTATTTTATATAACGGCCGCCCACGGCCCCTAGCCGTATTTTGCCGTTTTTCACCAAAAAAACTAAATATGCGTGTTTTTAAGATGGAAGGGCACTCGCGATGCCTCTAAAAACAATATAGCGCGAAGAAAGGACCGTCTGACATACTTTTCACATCAAAAAAAATTCGAAAATCCAAAAATTAAGCACCCAAATCTGGTAAAACCACTTTTTTGAAAAAAACTCCTAAGCAAGTTTTCGCGGTGAAGGAATTATTTTTCGACTCTGATTCTTTACACGCATCGTTAGACGATTTGCCAAAACAGTTTGCGCGAAACAAAACACGAAAAAATCGATATTTTTATTTTATATAACGGCCGCCCACGGCCCCTAGCCGTATTTTGCCGTTTTTCACCAAAAAAACTAAATATGCGTGTTTTTAAGATGGATGGGCACTGGCGATGCCTCTAAAAACGTTATAGCGCGAATAAAGGACCGTTCTACATACTTTTCACATCAAAAAAAATTCGAAAATCCAAAAATTAAGCACCCAAATCTGGTAAAACCACTTTTTTGAAAAAAACTGCTATGCAAGTTTTCGCGGTGAAGGAATTATTTTTCGACTCTGATTCTTTACACGCATCGTTAGACGATTTGCCAAAACAGTTTGCGCGAAACAAAACACGAAAAAATCGATATTTTTATTTTATATAACGGCCGCCCACGGCCCCTAGCCGTATTTTGCCGTTTTTCACCAAAAAACTAAATATGCGTGTTTTTAAGATGGAATGGGCACTGGCGATGCCTCTAAAAACAATATAGCGCGAAGAAAGAACCGTCTGACATACTTTTCACATCAAAAAAAATTCGAAAATCCAAAAATTAAGCACCCAAATCTGGTAAAACCACTTTTTTGAAAAAAACTCCTAAGCAAGTTTTCGCGGTGAAGGAATTATTTTTCGACTCTGATTCTTTACACGCATCGTTAGACGATTATGCCAAAACAGTTTGCGCGAAACAAAACACGAAAAAATCGATATTTTTATTTTATATAACGGCCGCCCACGGCCCCTAGCCGTATTTTGCCGTTTTTCACCAAAAAAACTAAATATGCGTGTTTTTAAGATGGAAGGGCACTGGCGATGCCTCTAAAAACAATTATAGCGCGAATAAAGGACCGTCTGACATACTTTTCACATCAAAAAAAATTCGAAAATCCAAAAATTAAGCACCCAAATCTGGTAAAACCACTTTTTTGAAAAAAACTCCTAAGCAAGTTTTCGCGGTGAAGGAATTATTTTTCGACTCTGATTCTTTACACGCATCGTTAGACGATTTGCCAAAACAGTTTGCGCGAAACAAAACACGAAAAAATCGATATTTTTATTTTATATAACGGCCGCCCACGGCCCCTAGCCGTATTTTGCCGTTTTTCACCAAAAAAACTAAATATGCGTGTTTTTAAGATGGAAGGGCACTGGCGATGCCTCTAAAAACGTTATAGCGCGAATAAAGGACCGTCTGACATACTTTTCACATCAAAAAAATTCGAAAATCCAAAAATTAAGCACCCAAATCTGGTAAAACCACTTTTTTGAAAAAAACTCCTAAGCAAGTTTTCGCGGTGAAGGAATTATTTTTCGACTCTGATTCTTTACACGCATCGTTAGACGATTTGCCAAAACAGTTTGCGCGAAACAAAACACGAAAAAATCGATATTTTTATTTTATATAACGGCCGCCCACGGCCCCTAGCCGTATTTTGCCGTTTTTCACCAAAAAAACTAAATATGCGTGTTTTTAAGATGGAAGGGCACTCGGCGATGCCTCTAAAAACGTTATAGCGCGAATAAAGGACCGTCTGACATACTTTTCACATCAAAAAAAATTCGAAAATCCAAAAATTAAGCACCCAAATCTGGTAAAACCACTTTTTTGAAAAAAACTCCTAAGCAAGTTTTCGCGGTGAAGGAATTATTTTTCGACTCTGATTCTTTACACGCATCGTGAGACGATTTGCCAAAACAGTTTGCGTGAAACAAAACACGAAAAAATCGATATTTTTATTTTATATAACGGCCGCCCACGGCCCCTAGCCGTATTTTGCCGTTTTTCACCAAAAAAACTAAATATGCGTGTTTTTAAGATGGATGGGCACTGGCGATGCCTCTAAAAACAGTTATAGCGCGAATAAAGGACCGTCTGACATACTTTTCACATCAAAAAAAATTCGAAAATCCAAAAATTAAGCACCCAAATCTGGTAAAACCACTTTTTTGAAAAAAACTCCTAAGCAAGTTTTCGCGGTGAAGGAATTATTTTTCGACTCTGATTCTTTACACGCATCGTTAGACGATTTGCCAAAACAGTTTGCGCGAAACAAAACACGAAAAAATCGATATTTTTATTTTATATAACGGCCGCCCACGGCCCCTAGCCGTATTTTGCCGTTTTTCACCAAAAAAACTAAATATGCGTGTTTTTAAGATGGAATGGGCACTGGCGATGCCTCTAAAAACAATATAGCGCGAATAAAGGACCGTCTACATACTTTTCACATCAAAAAAAATTCGAAAATCCAAAAATTAAGCACCCAAATCTGGTAAAACCACTTTTTTGAAAAAAACTCCTAAGCAAGTTTTCGCGGTGAAGGAATTATTTTTCGACTCTGATTCTTTACACGCATCGTTAGACGATTTGCCAAAACAGTTTGCGTGAAACAAAACACGAAAAAATCGATATTTTTATTTTATATAACGGCCGCCCACGGCCCCTAGCCGTATTTTGCCGTTTTTCACCAAAAAAACTAAATATGCGTGTTTTTAAGATGGAAGGGCACTGGCGATGCCTCTAAAAACAATTATAGCGCGAATAAAGGACCGTCTGACATACTTTTCACATCAAAAAAATTCGAAAATCCAAAAATTAAGCACCCAAATCTGGTAAAACCACTTTTTTGAAAAAAACTCCTAAGCAAGTTTTCGCGGTGAAGGAATTATTTTTCGACTCTGATTCTTTACACGCATCGTTAGACGATTTGCCAAAACAGTTTGCGCGAAACAAAACACGAAAAAATCGATATTTTTATTTTATATAACGGCCGCCCACGGCCCCTAGCCGTATTTTGCCGTTTTTCACCAAAAAAACTAAATATGCGTGTTTTTAAGATGGAAGGGCACTGGCGATGCCTCTAAAAACGTTATAGCGCGAATAAAGGACCGTTCTACATACTTTTCACATCAAAAAAAATTCGAAAATCCAAAAATTAAGCACCCAAATCTGGTAAAACCACTTTTTTGAAAAAAACTCCTAAGCAAGTTTTCGCGGTGAAGGAATTATTTTTCGACTCTGATTCTTTACACGCATCGTTAGACGATATGCCAAAACAGTTTGCGCGAAACAAAACACGAAAAAATCGATATTTTTATTTTATATAACGGCCGCCCACGGCCCCTAGCCGTATTTTGCCGTTTTTCACCAAAAAAACTAAATATGCGTGTTTTTAAGATGGAAGGGCACTGGCGATGCCTCTAAAAACAATATAGCGCGAAGAAAGGACCGTCTGACATACTTTTCACATCAAAAAAATTCGAAAATCCAAAAATTAAGCACCCAAATCTGGTAAAACCACTTTTTTGAAAAAAACTCCTAAGCAAGTTTTCGCGGTGAAGGAATTATTTTTCGACTCTGATTCTTTACACGCATCGTTAGACGATTTGCCAAAACAGTTTGCGCGAAACAAAACACGAAAAAATCGATATTTTTATTTTATATAACGGCCGCCCACGGCCCCTAGCCGTATTTTGCCGTTTTTCACCAAAAAAACTAAATATGCGTGTTTTTAAGATGGAAGGGCACTGGCGATGCCTCTAAAAACGTTATAGCGCGAATAAAGGACCGTTCTACATACTTTTCACATCAAAAAAATTCGAAAATCCAAAAATTAAGCACCCAAATCTGGTAAAACCACTTTTTTGAAAAAAACTCCTAAGCAAGTTTTCGCGGTGAAGGAATTATTTTTCGACTCTGATTCTTTACACGCATCGTTAGACGATTTGCCAAAACAGTTTGCGCGAAACAAAACACGAAAAAATCGAGATTTTTATTTTATATAACGGCCGCCCACGGCCCCTAGCCGTATTTTGCCGTTTTTCACCAAAAAAACTAAATATGCGTGTTTTTAAGATGGAAGGGCACTCGCGATGCCTCTAAAAACGTTATAGCGCGAATAAAGGACCGTCTGACATACTTTTCACATCAAAAAAAATTCGAAAATCCAAAAATTAAGCACCCAAATCTGGTAAAACCACTTTTTTGAAAAAACTCCTAAGCAAGTTTTCGCGGTGAAGGAATTATTTTTCGACTCTGATTCTTTACACGCATCGTTAGACGATTTGCCAAAACAGTTTGCGCGAAACAAAACACGAAAAAATCGATATTTTTATTTTATATAACGGCCGCCCACGGCCCCTAGCCGTATTTTGCCGTTTTTCACCAAAAAAACTAAATATGCGTGTTTTTAAGATGGATGGGCACTGGCGATGCCTCTAAAAACGTTATAGCGCGAATAAAGGACCGTTCTACATACTTTTCACATCAAAAAAAATTCGAAAATCCAAAAATTAAGCACCCAAATCTGGTAAAACCACTTTTTTGAAAAAAACTGCTATGCAAGTTTTCGCGGTGAAGGAATTATTTTTCGACTCTGATTCTTTACACGCATCGTTAGACGATATGCCAAAACAGTTTGCGTGAAGCAAAACACGAAAAAATCGATATTTTTATTTTATATAACGGCCGCCCACGGCCCCTAGCCGTATTTTGCCGTTTTTCACCAAAAAAACTAAATATGCGTGTTTTTAAGATGGAAGGGCACTGGCGATGCCTCTAAAAACAATATAGCGCGAAGAAAGGACCGTCTGACATACTTTTCACATCAAAAAAATTCGAAAATCCAAAAATTAAGCACCCAAATCTGGTAAAACCACTTTTTTGAAAAAAACTCCTAAGCAAGTTTTCGCGGTGAAGGAATTATTTTTCGACTCTGATTCTTTACACGCATCGTGAGACGATTTGCCAAAACAGTTTGCGCGAAACAAAACACGAAAAAATCGATATTTTTATTTTATATAACGGCCGCCCACGGCCCCTAGCCGTATTTTGCCGTTTTTCACCAAAAAAACTAAATATGCGTGTTTTTAAGATAGATGGGCACTGGCGATGCCTCTAAAAAAGTTATAGCGCGAATAAAGGACCGTTCTACATACTTTTCACATCAAAAAAAATTCGAAAATCCAAAAATTAAGCACCCAAATCTGGTAAAACCACTTTTTTGAAAAAAACTCCTAAGCAAGTTTTCGCGGTGAAGGAATTATTTTTCGACTCTGATTCTTTACACGCATCGTTAGACGATTTGCCAAAACAGTTTGCGCGAAACAAAACACGAAAAAATCGATATTTTTATTTATATAACGGCCGCCCACGGCCCCTAGCCGTATTTTGCCGTTTTTCACCAAAAAAACTAATATGCGTGTTTTTAAGATGGATGGGCACTGGCGATGCCTCTAAAAACGTTATAGCGCGAATAAAGGACCGTTCTACATACTTTTCACATCAAAAAAAATTCGAAAATCCAAAATTAAGCACCCAAATCTGGTAAAACCACTTTTTTGAAAAAAACTGCTATGCAAGTTTTCGCGGTGAAGGAATTATTTTTCGACTCTGATTCTTTACACGCATCGTTAGACGATTAGCCAAAACAGTTTGCGCGAAACAAAACACGAAAAATCGATATTTTTATTTTATATAACGGCCGCCCACGGCCCCTAGCCGTATTTTGCCGTTTTTCACCAAAAAAACTAAATATGCGTGTTTTTAAGATGGAAGGGCACTGGCGATGCCTCTAAAAACAATTATAGCGCGAATAAAGGACCGTCTGACATACTTTTCACATCAAAAAAAATTCGAAAATCCAAAAATTAAGCACCCAAATCTGGTAAAACCACTTTTTGAAAAAAACTCCTAAGCAAGTTTTCGCGGTGAAGGAATTATTTTTCGACTCTGATTCTTTACACGCATCGTTAGACGATATGCCAAAACAGTTTGCGCGAAACAAAACACGAAAAAATCGAGATTTTTATTTTATATAACGGCCGCCCACGGCCCCTAGCCGTATTTTGCCGTTTTTCACCAAAAAAACTAAATATGCGTGTTTTTAAGATGGAAGGGCACTGGCGATGCCTCTAAAAACAATATAGCGCGAAGAAAGACCGTCTGACATACTTTTCACATCAAAAAAATTCGAAAATCCAAAAATTAAGCACCCAAATCTGGTAAAACCACTTTTTTGAAAAAAACTCCTAAGCAAGTTTTCGCGGTGAAGGAATTATTTTTCGACTCTGATTCTTTACACGCATCGTTAGACGATTATGCCAAAACAGTTTGCGTGAAACAAAACACGAAAAAATCGATATTTTATTTTATATAACGGCCGCCCACGGCCCCTAGCCGTATTTTGCCGTTTTTCACCAAAAAAACTAAATATGCGTGTTTTTAAGATGGAAGGGCACTGGCGATGCCTCTAAAAACAATTATAGCGCGAATAAAGGACCGTCTGACATACTTTTCACATCAAAAAAAATTCGAAAATCCAAAAATTAAGCACCCAAATCTGGTAAAACCACTTTTTTGAAAAAAAACTGCTATGCAAGTTTTCGCGGTGAAGGAATTATTTTCGACTCTGATTCTTTACACGCATCGTAAGACGATTAGCCAAAACAGTTTGCGCGAAACAAAACACGAAAAACTCGATATTTTTATTTTATATAACGTCCGCCCACGGCCCCTAGCCGTATTTTGCCGTTTTTCACCAAAAAAACTAAATATGCGTGTTTTTAAGATGGAAGGGCACTGGCGATGCCTCTAAAAACAATATAGCGCGAATAAAGGACCGTTCTACATACTTTTCACATCAAAAAAAATTCGAAAATCCAAAAATTAAGCACCCAAATCTGGTAAAACCACTTTTTTGAAAAAAACTCCTAAGCAAGTTTTCGCGGTGAAGGAATTATTTTTCGACTCTGATTCTTTACACGCATCGTTAGACGATTTGCCAAAACAGTTTGCGCGAAACAAAACACGAAAAAATCGATATTTTTATTTTATATAACGGCCGCCCACGGCCCCTAGCCGTATTTTGCCGTTTTTCACCAAAAAAACTAAATATGCGTGTTTTTAAGATGGATGGGCACTGGCGATGCCTCTAAAAACGTTATAGCGCGAATAAAGGACCGTTCTACATACTTTTCACATCAAAAAAAATTCGAAAATCCAAAAATTAAGCACCCAAATCTGGTAAAACCACTTTTTTGAAAAAAACTCCTAAGCAAGTTTTCGCGGTGAAGGAATTATTTTTCGACTCTGATTCTTTACACGCATCGTGAGACGATTTGCCAAAACAGTTTGCGCGAAACAAAACACGAAAAATCGATATTTTTATTTTATATAACGGCCGCCCACGGCCCCTAGCCGTATTTTGCCGTTTTTCACCAAAAAAACTAAATATGCGTGTTTTAAGATGGAGGGCACTGGCGATGCCTCTAAAAACGTTATAGCGCGAATAAAGGACCGTTCTACATACTTTTCACATCAAAAAAAATTCGAAAATCCAAAAATTAAGCACCCAAATCTGGTAAAACCACTTTTTTGAAAAAAACTGCTATGCAAGTTTTCGCTGTGAAGGAATTATTTTTCGACTCTGGTTCTTTACACGCATCGTAAGACGATTAGCCAAAACAGTTTGCGTGAAACAAAACACGAAAAACTCGATATTTTTATTTTATATAACGTCCGCCCACGGCCCCTAGCCGTATTTTGCCGTTTTTCACCAAAAAAACTAAATATGCGTGTTTTTAAGATGGAAGGGCACTGGCGATGCCTCTAAAAACAATATAGCGCGAATAAAGGACCGTTCTACATACTTTTCACATCAAAAAAAATTCGAAAATCCAAAAATTAAGCACCCAAATCTGGTAAAACCACTTTTTTGAAAAAAACTCCTAAGCAAGTTTTCGCGGTGAAGGAATTATTTTTCGACTCTGATTCTTTACACGCATCGTGAGACGATTTGCCAAAACAGTTTGCGTGAAACAAAACACGAAAAAATCGATATTTTTATTTTATATAACGGCCCGCCCACGGCCCCTAGCCGTATTTTGCCGTTTTTCACCAAAAAAACTAAATATGCGTGTTTTTAAGATGGATGGGCACTGGCGATGCCTCTAAAAACGTTATAGCGCGAATAAAGGACCGTTCTACATACTTTTCACATCAAAAAAAATTCGAAAATCCAAAAATTAAGCACCCAAATCTGGTAAAACCACTTTTTTGAAAAAAACTCCTAAGCAAGTTTTCGCGGTGAAGGAATTATTTTTCGACTCTGATTCTTTACACGCATCGTTAGACGATTTGCCAAAACAGTTTGCGCGAAACAAAACACGAAAAAATCGATATTTTTATTTTATATAACGGCCGCCCACGGCCCCTAGCCGTATTTTGCCGTTTTTCACCAAAAAAACTAAATATGCGTGTTTTTAAGATGGAAGGGCACTGGCGATGCCTCTAAAAACGTATATAGCGCGAATAAAGGACCGTTCTACATACTTTTCACATCAAAAAAAATTCGAAAATCCAAAAATTAAGCACCCAAATCTGGTAAAACCACTTTTTTGAAAAAAACTCCTAAGCAAGTTTTCGCGGTGAAGGAATTATTTTCGACTCTGATTCTTTACACGCATCGTTAGACGATTTGCCAAAACAGTTTGCGCGAAACAAAACACGAAAAAATCGATATTTTTATTTTATATAACGGCCGCCCACGGCCCCTAGCCGTATTTGCCGTTTTTCACCAAAAAAACTAAATATGCGTGTTTTTAAGATGGAAGGGCACTGGCGATGCCTCTAAAAACGTTATAGCGCGAATAAAGGACCGTCTGACATACTTTTCACATCAAAAAAATTCGAAAATCCAAAAATTAAGCACCCAAATCTGGTAAAACCACTTTTTTGAAAAAAACTCCTAAGCAAGTTTTCGCGGTGAAGGAATTATTTTTCGACTCTGATTCTTTACACGCATCGTTAGACGATTTGCCAAAACAGTTTGCGCGAAACAAAACACGAAAAAATCGATATTTTTATTTTATATAACGGCCGCCCACGGCCCCTAGCCGTATTTTGCCGTTTTTCACCAAAAAAACTAAATATGCGTGTTTTTAAGATGGAAGGGCACTGGCGATGCCTCTAAAAACGTTATAGCGCGAATAAAGGACCGTCTGACATACTTTTCACATCAAAAAAAATTCGAAAATCCAAAAATTAAGCACCCAAATCTGGTAAAACCACTTTTTTGAAAAAAACTCCTAAGCAAGTTTTCGCGGTGAAGGAATTATTTTTCGACTCTGATTCTTTACACGCATCGTTAGACGATTTGCCAAAACAGTTTGCGCGAAACAAAACACGAAAAAATCGAGATTTTTATTTTATATAACGGCCGCCCACGGCCCCTAGCCGTATTTTGCCGTTTTTCACCAAAAAAACTAAATATGCGTGTTTTTAAGATGGAAGGGCACTCGCGATGCCTCTAAAAACGTTATAGCGCGAATAAAGGACCGTCTGACATACTTTTCACATCAAAAAAAATTCGAAAATCCAAAAATTAAGCACCCAAATCTGGTAAAACCACTTTTTTGAAAAAAACTCCTAAGCAAGTTTTCGCGGTGAAGGAATTATTTTTCGACTCTGATTCTTTACACGCATCGTGAGACGATTTGCCAAAACAGTTTGCGTGAAACAAAACACGAAAAAATCGATATTTTTATTTTATATAACGGCCGCCCACGGCCCCTAGCCGTATTTTGCCGTTTTTCACCAAAAAAACTAAATATGCGTGTTTTTAAGATGGATGGGCACTGGCGATGCCTCTAAAAACGTTATAGCGCGAATAAAGGACCGTTCTACATACTTTTCACATCAAAAAAAATTCGAAAATCCAAAAATTAAGCACCCAAATCTGGTAAAACCACTTTTTTGAAAAAAACTGCTATGCAAGTTTTCGCTGTGAAGGAATTATTTTTCGACTCTGATTCTTTACACGCATCGTAAGACGATTATGCCAAAACAGTTTGCGTCGAAACAAAACACGAAAAAACTCGATATTTTTATTTTATATAACGGCCGCCCACGGCCCCTAGCCGTATTTTGCCGTTTTTCACCAAAAAAACTAAATATGCGTGTTTTTAAGATGGAAGGGCACTGGCGATGCCTCTAAAAACAATATAGCGCGAATAAAGGACCGTTCTACATACTTTTCACATCAAAAAAAATTCGAAAATCCAAAAATTAAGCACCCAAATCTGGTAAAACCACTTTTTTGAAAAAAACTCCTAAGCAAGTTTTCGCGGTGAAGGAATTATTTTTCGACTCTGATTCTTTACACGCATCGTGAGACGATTTGCCAAAACAGTTTGCGTGAAACAAAACACGAAAAAATCGATATTTTTATTTTATATAACGGCCGCCCACGGCCCCTAGCCGTATTTTGCCGTTTTTCACCAAAAAAACTAAATATGCGTGTTTTTAAGATGGAAGGGCACTCGCGATGCCTCTAAAAACGTTATAGCGCGAATAAAGGACCGTTCTACATACTTTTCACATCAAAAAAATTCGAAAATCCAAAAATTAAGCACCCAAATCTGGTAAAACCACTTTTTTGAAAAAAACTCCTAAGCAAGTTTTCGCGGTGAAGGAATTATTTTTCGACTCTGATTCTTTACACGCATCGTTAGACGATTTGCCAAAACAGTTTGCGCGAAACAAAACACGAAAAAATCGATATTTTTATTTTATATAACGGCCGCCCACGGCCCCTAGCCGTATTTTGCCGTTTTTCACCAAAAAAACTAAATATGCGTGTTTTTAAGATGGAAGGGCACTCGCGATGCCTCTAAAAACGTTATAGCGCGAATAAAGGACCGTCTACATACTTTTCACATCAAAAAAAATTCGAAAATCCAAAAATTAAGCACCCAAATCTGGTAAAACCACTTTTTTGAAAAAAACTCCTAAGCAAGTTTTCGCGGTGAAGGAATTATTTTTCGACTCTGATTCTTTACACGCATCGTGAGACGATTTGCCAAAACAGTTTGCGTGAAACAAAACACGAAAAAATCGATATTTTTATTTTATATAACGGCCGCCCACGGCCCCTAGCCGTATTTTGCCGTTTTTCACCAAAAAAACTAAATATGCGTGTTTTTAAGATGGATGGGCACTGGCGATGCCTCTAAAAACGTTTATAGCGCGAATAAAGGACCGTTCTACATACTTTTCACATCAAAAAAATTCGAAAATCCAAAAATTAAGCACCCAAATCTGGTAAAACCACTTTTTTGAAAAAAACTGCTATGCAAGTTTTCGCGTGTGAAGGAATTATTTTTCGACTCTGTTCTTTACACGCATCGTAAGACGATTAGCCAAAACAGTTTGCGCGAAACAAAACACGAAAAACTCGATATTTTTATTTTATATAACGTCCGCCCACGGCCCCTAGCCGTATTTTGCCGTTTTTCACCAAAAAAACTAAATATGCGTGTTTTAAGATGGAAGGGCACTGGCGATGCCTCTAAAAACAATATAGCGCGAATATAAAGGACCGTTCTACATACTTTTCACATCAAAAAAAATTCGAAAATCCAAAAATTAAGCACCCAAATCTGGTAAAACCACTTTTTTGAAAAAAACTCCTAAGCAAGTTTTCGCGGTGAAGGAATTATTTTTCGACTCTGATTCTTTACACGCATCGTAGACGATTTGCCAAAACAGTTTGCGTGAAAACAAAACACGAAAAAATCGATATTTTTATTTTATATAACGGCCGCCACGGCCCCTAGCCGTATTTTGCCGTTTTTCACCAAAAAAACTAAATATGCGTGTTTTTAAGATGGAGGGCACTGGCGATGCCTCTAAAAACGTTATAGCGCGAATAAAGGACCGTCTGACATACTTTTCACATCAAAAAAATTCGAAAATCCAAAAATTAAGCACCCAAATCTGGTAAAACCACTTTTTTGAAAAAAACTCCTAAGCAAGTTTTCGCGGTGAAGGAATTATTTTTCGACTCT
The DNA here is from genome assembly GCF_003676215.2 of Rhopalosiphum maidis. NCBI lineage: Eukaryota > Metazoa > Arthropoda > Insecta > Hemiptera > Aphididae > Rhopalosiphum > Rhopalosiphum maidis. Next base: position 33,559 of record NW_021014721.1, read on the forward strand.
GATTCTTTACACGCATCGTGAGACGATTTGCCAAAACAGTTTGCGTGAAACAAAACACGAAAAAATCGATATTTTTATTTTATATAACGGCCGCCCACGGCCCCTAGCCGTATTTTGCCGTTTTTCACCAAAAAAACTAAATATGCGTGTTTTTAAGATGGATGGGCACTGGCGATGCCTCTAAAAACGTTATAGCGCGAATAAAGGACCGTTCTACATACTTTTCACATCAAAAAAATTCGAAAATCCAAAAATTAAGCACCCAAATCTGGTTAAAACCACTTTTTTGAAAAAAACTGCTATGCAAGTTTTCGCGGTGAAGGAATTATTTTTCGACTCTGGTTCTTTACACGCATCGTGAGACGATTAGCCAAAACAGTTTGCGCGAAACAAAACACGAAAAACTCGATATTTTTATTTTATATAACGTCCGCCCACGGCCCCTAGCCGTATTTTGCCGTTTTTCACCAAAAAAACTAAATATGCGTGTTTTTAAGATGGAAGGGCACTGGCGATGCCTCTAAAAACAATATAGCGCGAATAAAGGACCGTTCTACATACTTTTCACATCAAAAAAATTCGAAAATCCAAAAATTAAGCACCCAAATCTGGTAAAACCACTTTTTTGAAAAAAACTCCTAAGCAAGTTTTCGCGGTGAAGGAATTATTTTTCGACTATGATTCTTACACGCATCGTGAGACGATTTGCCAAAACAGTTTGCGTGAAACAAAACACGAAAAAATCGATTATTTTTATTTTATATAACGGCCGCCCACGGCCCCTAGCCGTATTTTGCCGTTTTTCACCAAAAAAAACTAAATATGCGTGTTTTTAAGATGGAAGGGCACTGGCGATGCCTCTAAAAACGTTATAGCGCGAATAAAGGACCGTCTGACATACTTTTCACATCAAAAAAAATTCGAAAATCCAAAAATTAAGCACCCAAATCTGGTAAAACCACTTTTTTGAAAAAAACTCCTAAGCAAGTTTTCGCGGTGAAGGAATTATTTTCGACTCTGATTCTTTACACGCATCGTTAGACGATTTGCCAAACAGTTTGCGCGAAACAAAACACGAAAAAATCGATATTTTTATTTTATATAACGGCCCGCCCACGGCCCCTAGCCGTAATTTGCCGTTTTTCACCAAAAAAACTAAATATGCGTGTTTTTAGATGGAAGGGCACTCGCGATGCCTCTAAAAAACGTTATTATAGCGCTGAATAAAGGACCGTCTGACATACTTTTCACATCAAAAAAATTCGAAAATCCAAAAATTAAGCACCCCAAATCTGGTAAAACCACTTTTTTGAAAAAAACTCCTAAGCAAGTTTTCGCGGTGAAGGAATTATTTTTCGACTCTGATTCTTTACACGCATCGTTAGACGATTTGCCAAAACAGTTTGCGCGAAACAAAACACGAAAAAATCGAGATTTTATTTTATATAACGGCCGCCCACGGCCCCTAGCCGTATATTTTGCCGTTTTTCACCAAAAAAACTAAATATGCGTGTTTTTAAGATGGAAGGGCACTCGCGATGCCTCTAAAAACGTTTATAGCGCGAATAAAGGACCGTCTGACATACTTTTCACATCAAAAAAAATTCGAAAATCCAAAAATTAAGCACCCAAATCTGGTAAAACCACTTTTTTGAAAAAAAACTCCTAAGCAAGTTTTCGCGGTGTGAAGGAATTATTTTTCGACTCTGATTCTTTACACGCATCGTGAGACGATTTGCCAAAACAGTTTGCGTGAAACAAAACACGAAAAAATCGATATTTTTATTTTATATAACGGCCGCCCACGGCCCCTAGCCGTATTTTGCCGTTTTTCACCAAAAAAACTAAATATGCGTGTTTTTAAGATGGATGGGCACTGGCGATGCCTCTAAAAACGTATATAGCGCGAATAAAGGACCGTTTCTACATACTTTTCACATCAAAAAAAATTCGAAAATCCAAAAATTAAGCACCCAAATCTGGTTAAAACCACTTTTTTGAAAAAAAACTGCTATGCAAGTTTTCGCTGTGAAGGAATTATTTTTCGACTCTGGTTCTTTACACGCATCGTAAGACGATTAGCCAAAACAGTTTGCGCGAAACAAAACACGAAAAACTCGATATTTTTATTTATATAACGTCCGCCACGGCCCCTAGCCGTATTTTGCCGTTTTCACCAAAAAAACTAAATATGCGTGTTTTTAAGATGGAAGGGCACTGGCGATGCCTCTAAAACAATATAGCGCGAATAAAGGACCGTCTACATACTTTTCACATCAAAAAAAATTCGAAAATCCAAAAATTAAGCACCCAAATCTGGTAAAACCACTTTTTTGAAAAAACTCCTAAGCAAGTTTTCGCGGTGAAGAATTATTTTTCGACTCTGATTCTTTACACGCATCGTGAGACGATTTGCCAAAACAGTTTGCGTGAACAAAACACGAAAAAATCGATATTTTATTTTATATAACGGCCGCCCACGGCCCCTAGCCGTATTTTGCCGTTTTTCACCAAAAAACTAAATATGCGTGTTTTTAAGATGGAAGGGCACTGGCGATGCCTCTAAAAACGTTATAGCGCGAAAAAGACCGTCTGACATACTTTTCACATCAAAAAAATTCGAAAATCCAAAAATTAAGCACCCCAAATCTGGTAAAACCACTTTTTTGAAAAAAACTCCTAAGCAAGTTTTCGCGGTGTGAAGGAATTATTTTTCGACTCTGATTCTTTACACGCATCGTTAGACGATTTGCCAAAACAGTTGCGCGAAACAAAACACGAAAAAATCGATATTTTTATTTTATATAACGGCCCGCCCACGGCCCCTAGCCGTAATTTGCCGTTTTTCACCAAAAAAAACTAAATATGCGTGTTTTTAAGATGAAGGGCACTCGCGATGCCTCTAAACTAAAAACGTTATAGCGCGAATAAAGGACCGTTCTACATACTTTTCACATCAAAAAAAATTCGAAAATCCAAAAATTAAGCACCCAAATCTGGTATAAAACCACTTTTTTGAAAAAAACTCCTAAGCAAGTTTTCGCGGGTGAAGGAATTATTTTTCGACTCTGATTCTTTACACGCATCGTTAGACGATTTGCCAAAACAGTTTGCGTGAAACAAAACACGAAAAAATCGATATTTTTATTTTATATAACGGCCGCCCACGGCCCCTAGCCGTTATTTTGCCGTTTTTCACCAAAAAAACTAAATATGCGTGTTTTTAAGATGGAAAGGCACTCGCGATGCCTCTAAAAAAGTTATAGCGCGAATAAAGACCGTCCTGACATACTTTTCACATCAAAAAAATTCGAAAATCCAAAATTAAGCACCCAAATCTGGTATAAAACCACTTTTTGAAAAAAACTCCTAAACAAGTTTTCGCGCTGATGAAGGAATTATTTTCGACTCTGATCTTACACGCATCGTTAGACGATTGCCAAAACAGTTTGCGCGAAACAAAACACGAAAAAATCGATATTTTTATTTTATATAACGGCAACCGCCACGGCCCCTAGCCGTATTTTGCCGTTTTCACCAAAAAAACTAAATATGCGTGTTTTTAAGATGGAAAGGGCACTGGCGATGCCTCTACAAAACGTTTATAGCGCGAATTAAAGGACCGTTCGACATACTTTTCACATCAAAAAAAATTCGAAAATCCAAAAATTAAGCACCCCAAATTGGTAAAACCACTTTTTTGAAAAAAACTCCTAAGCAAGTTTTCGCGGTGAAGGAATTATTTTTCGACTCTGATTCTTTACACGCATCGTTAGACGATTTGCCAAAACAGTTTGCGCGAAACAAAACACGAAAAAATCGATATTTTATTTTATATAAGGCCGCCCACGGCCCCTAGCCGTATTTTGCCGTTTTTCACCAAAAAAACTAAATATGCGTGTTTTTAAGATGGAAGGGCACTGGCGATGCCTCTAAAACGTTTATAGCGCGAATAAAGGACCGTTCTGACATACTTTTCACATCAAAAAAAATTCGAAAATCCAAAAATTAAGCACCCAAATCTGGTAAAAACCACTTTTTTGAAAAAAACTCCTAAGCAAGTTTTCGCGGTGAAGGAATTATTTTTCGACTCTGATTCTTTACACGCATCGTGAGACGATTTGCCAAAACAGTTTGCGTGAAAAAAAACACGAAAAAATCGATATTTTTATTTATATAACGCCCGCCCACGGCCCCTAGCCGTATTTTGCCGTTTTTCACCCCAAAAAACTAAATATGCGTGTTTTTAAGATGGATGGGCACTGGCGATGCC
>NW_021014722.1:0-17264 GCF_003676215.2 Rhopalosiphum maidis
TCGGTGCACCAGAAATCGTTAATAAACGAATTAGAAGGTTGAATCACTCTACACAAACCCAAAAAAAAAAAAATTCAAATTTAAGACTTCAAAATGGTTTTTCATTGTTTATTTTACATTCTAAGAGTTTTTAAAAATTATATTTAAGGTTATAAGCACATTGGTGCACCGGACATCGTTAATAAACGAATAGAATGTTAAATCACTCTACACAAACTAAAAAAAAAAATTCAAATTTAAGACTTCAAAATGGTTTTTCATTGTTTATTGACATTCTAATAGTTTCTAAAAATAATATTAAGGTTATTTGCACATCGGTGCACCATAAAACGTAATTAAAGTAATTGGGGTTGAATCACCCAAAACCACAAAAAAAAAAAAATCAAATTTAAGACTTCAACATGATTTTTCATTGTTTTTTTACATTCTAATTGTTTTTAAAAATAATATTTAAGGTTATTAAAACATCGGTGCACCAGACATCGTTAATAAACGAATAGAATGTTAAATCACTCTACACAAACTAAAAAAAAAAATTCAAATTTAAGACTTCAAAATGGTTTTTCATTGTTTATTTGACATTCTAATAGTTTCTAAAAATAATATTTAAGGTTATTTGCACATCGGTGCACCATAAAATGTAATTAAAGTAATTGGGGGTTGAATCACCCAAAACCCACAAAAATCAAAATTCAAATTTAAGACTTCAACATGATTTTTCATTGTTTATTTTACATTCTAATGTTTTTAAAAATAATATTTAAGGTTATTAAACATCGGTGCACCAGACATCGTTAATAAACGAATAGAAGGTTAAATCACTCTACACAAACTAAAAAAAAAAATTCAAATTTAAGACTTCAAAAATGGTTTTTCATTGTTTATTTGACATTCTATAGTTTCTAAAATAATATTTAAGGTTATTACACATCGGTGCACCAGAAAATGTTATTAAACTAATTGAGGGTTGAATCACCCAAAACCCACAAAAAAAAAAAATTCAAATTTAAGACTTCAAAATGGTTTTTCATTGTTTATTTTACATTCTAAGAGTTTTTAAAATTATATTTAAGGTGATAAGCACATTGGTGCACCGGACATCGTTAATAAACGAATAGAATGTTAAATCACTCTACACAAACTAAAAAAAAAAAATTCAAATTTAAGACTTCAAAATGGTTTTTCATTGTTTATTTGACATTCTAATAGTTTCTAAAAATAATATTTAAGGTTATTTGCACATCGGTGCACCATAAAACGTAATTAATAATTGGGGGTTGAATCACCCAAAACCCACAAAAAATCAAAATTCAAATTTAAGACTTCAACATGATTTTTCATTGTTTATTTTACATTCTAATTGTTTTTAAAAATAATATTTAAGGTTATTAACAATCGGTGCACCAGACATCGTTAATAAACGAATAGAAGTTAAATCACTCTACACAAACTAAAAAAAAAAAAATTCAAATTTAAGACTTCAAAATGGTTTTTCATTGTTTATTTGACATTCTAATAGTTTCTAAAAATAATATTTAAGGTTATTAACACATCGGTGCACCAGAAAATGTTATTAAACTAATGGAGGTTGAATCACCCAAAACCCAAAAAAATCAAAATTCAAATTTAAGACTTCAAAATGTTTTTCATTGTTTATTTTACATTCTAAGAGTTTTTAAAAATATATTTAAGGTTATAAGCACATTGGTGCACCAGACATCGTTAATAAACGAATAGAATGTTAATCATCACTCTACACAAACTAAAAAAAAAAAAATTCAAATTTAAGACTTCAAAATGGTTTTTCATTGTTTATTTGACATTCTAATAGTTTCTAAAAATAATATTTAAGGTATTTGCACATCGGTGCACCAGAAACGTAATTAAAGTAATTGGGGGTTGAATCACCCAAAACCCACAAAAAATAAAAATTCAAATTTAAGACTTCAACATGATTTTTCATTGTTTATTTTACATTCTAAGATTTTTAAAAATTATATTTAAGGTGATAAGCACATGGTGCACCAGACATCGTTAATAAACGAATAGAAGGTTAAATCACTCTACACAAACTAAAAAAAAAAAATTCAAATTTAAGACTTCAAAATGGTTTTTCATTGTTTATTTTACATTCTAAGAGTTTCTAAAAATAATATTTAAGGTGATTAGCAAATTGGTGCACCAGAAAACGTTATTATACTAATTGGGGGTTGAATCACCCAAATTGCACAAAAAAATAATAATTTAAATTTAAGACTTCAAAAAGGTTTTTCATTGTTTATTTTACATTCTAAGAGATTTTAAAAATAATATTTAAGGTACGTTGCACATCGGTGCACCAAAAAACGTTATTAAACTATAGAATGGGTTGAATCACCCAAAACCCACAAAAAATTAAAAATTCAAATTTAAGACTTCAAAATGGTTTTTCATTGTTTATTTTACATTCTAAGTTTTAAAAATAATATTTAAGGTTATAAGCACATCGGTGCACAGAAATCGTTAATAAACGAATAGAGGTTAATCACTCTAACCACAAACAAAAAAAAAAAATTCAAATTTAAGACTTCAAATGGTTTTTCATTGTTTATTTGACATTCTAATAGTTTCTAAAAATAATATTTAAGGTTATTAGCACATCGGTGCACCAGAAATCGTTATTAAACTAATAGAAGTTTAATCACCCAAACCCACAAAAAAAAAAATTCAAATTTAAGACTTCAAATGGTTTTTCATTGTTTATTTTACATTCTAATAGTTTCTAAAAATAATATTTAAGGTTATTTGCACATCGGTGCACCATAAACGTAATTAAAGTAATTGGGGGTTGAATCACCCCAAAACCCACAAAAAATCAATTCAATTTAAGACTTCAAAATGGTTTTCATTGTTTATTTTACATTCTAATTGTTTTTAAAAATAATATTTAAGGTTATTAAAACATCGGTGCACCAGACATCGTTAATAAACTAATAGAATGTTAAATCACTCTAACCAAACTAAAAAAAAAAAATTCAAATTTAAGACTTCAAAATGGTTTTTCATTGTTTATTTGACATTCTATAAGTTTCTAAAAATAATATTTAAGGTTATTACACACATCGGTGCACCAGAAAATGTTATTAAACTAATTGAGGTGAATCAAACCCAAAACCCACAAAAATCAAAATTCAAATTTAAGACTTCAAAATGGTTTTTCATTGTTTATTTACATTCTAAGATTTTTAAAAAAAATATTATTTAAGGTGATAACACATGGTGGTGCATTGACATCGTTAATAACTAATAGAAGGTTAAATCACCCTACAACAAACTAAAAAAAAAAATTCAAATTTAAGACTTCAAAATGGTTTTTCATTGTTTATTTACATTCTAAGAGTTTTTAAAAATTATATTTAAGGTGATAAGCACATCGGTGCACCAGACATCGTTAATAAACGAATAGAATGTTAAATCACTCTACACAAACTAAAAAAAAAAATTCAAATTTAAGACTTCAAAATGGTTTTTCATTGTTTATTTGACATTCTAATAGTTTCTAAAAATAATATTTAAGGTTATTTGCACATCGGTGCACCAGAAAACGTAATTAAACTAATTGGGGGTTGAATCACCCAAAACCCACAAAAAAAAAATTCAAATTTAAGACTTCAACATGATTTTTCATTGTTATTTTACATTCTAATTGTTTTTAAAATAATATTTAAGGTTATTAAAACATCGGTGCACCAGACATCGTTAATAAACGAATAGAATGTTAAATCACTCTACACAAACTAAAAAAAAAAATTCAAATTTAAGACTTCAAAATGGTTTTTCATTGTTTATTTGACATTCTAAGAGTTTCTAAAAATAATATTTAAGGTTATTGCACATCGGTGCGCCATAAAATGTATTAAACTATTGGGGGTTGAATCACCCAAAACCCACAAAAAATCAAAATTCAAATTTAAGACTTCAAATGATTTTTCATTGTTTATTTTACATTCTAATTGTTTTTAAAAATAATATTTAAGGTTATTAAAACATCGGTGCACCAGACATCGTTAATAAACGAATAGAGGTTAATCACTCTACACACAAACTAAAAAAAAAAAATTCAAATTTAAGACTTCAAAATGGTTTTTCATTTGTTTATTTGACATTCTAATAGTTTCTAAAAATAATATTTAAGGTTATTAACACATCGGTGCACCAGAAAATGTTATTAAACTAATTGAGGGTTGAATCACCCAAAACCCACAAAAAATCAAAATTCAAATTTAAGACTTCAAAATGGTTTTTCATTGTTTATTTTACATTCTAAGAGTTTTTAAAAATTATATATTTAGGTGATAAGCACATTGGTGCACCGGACATCGTTAATAAACGAATAGAATGTTAAATCACTCTACACAAACTAAAAAAAAAAAAATTCAAATTTAAGACTTCAAAATGGTTTTTCATTGTTTATTTGACATTCTAATAGTTTTTCTAAAATAATATTTAAGGTTATTGCACATCGGTGCACCATAAAACGTAATTAAAGTAATTGAGGGTTGAATCACCCAAACCACAAAAAATAAAAATTCAAATTTAAGACTTCAACATGATTTTTCATTGTTTATTTTACATTCTAAGAGTTTTTAAAAATATATTTAAGGTGATAAGCAAAACATGGTGCACCAGACATCGTTAATAAACGAATAGAAGGTTAAATCACTCTACACAAACTAAAAAAAAAAAATTCAAATTTAAGACTTCAAAATGGTTTTTCATTGTTTATTTGACATTCTAATAGTTTCTAAAAATAATATTTAAGGTTATTAGCACATCGGTGCACCAAAATGTTATTAAACTAATTGAGAGTTGAATCACCCAAAAACCCACAAAAAATCAAAATTCAAATTTAAGACTTCAAAATGGTTTTTCATTGTTTATTTTACATTCTAAGATTTTCTAAAAATAATATTTAAGGTTATTTGCACATCGGTGCACCATAAAACGTAATTAAAGTATTGGGGGTTGAATCACCCAAAACCCACAAAAAATCAAAAATTCAAATTTAAGACTTCAAAATGGTTTTTCATTGTTTATTTTACATTCTAAGAGTTTTTAAAAATTAATTTTAAGGTGATAAGCACATTGGTGCACCGACATCGTTAATAAACGAATAGAATGTTAAATCACTCTACACAAACTAAAAAAAAAAAATTCAAATTTAAGACTTCAAAATGGTTTTTCATTGTTTATTTGACATTCTAATAGTTTCTAAAAATAATATTTAAGGTTATTTGCACATCGGTGCACCATAAAACGTAATTAAACTAATTGGGGGTTGAATCACCCAAAACCCACAAAAAAAAAAAATCAAATTTAAGACTTCAACATGATTTTTCATTGTTTATTTACATTCTAATTGTTTTAAAAATAATATTTAAGGTTATTAAAACATCGGTGCACCAGACATCGTTAATAAACGAATAGAATGTTAAATCACTCTACACAAACTAAAAAAAAAAAATTCAAATTTAAGACTTCAAAATGGTTTTTCATTGTTTATTTGACATTCTAATAGTTTCTAAAAATAATATTTAAGGTTATTTGCACATCGGTGCACCATAAAACGTATTAAGTAATTGGGGGTTGAATCACCCAAAACCCACAAAAAATCAAAATTCAAATTTAAGACTTCAACATGATTTTTCATTGTTTATTTTACATTCTAATTGTTTTAAAAATAATATTTAAGGTTATAAAACATCGGTGCACCAGACATCGTTAATAAACGAATAGAAGGTTAAATCACTCTACACAAACTAAAAAAAAAAAATTCAAATTTAAGACTTCAAAATGGTTTTTCATTGTTTATTTGACATTCTAATAGTTTCTAAAAATAATATTTAAGGTTATTAGCACATCGGTGCACCAGAAAATGTTATTAAACTAATTGAGGTTGAATCACCCAAAACCCACAAAAAATCAAAATTCAAATTTAAGACTTCAAATGGTTTTTCATTGTTTATTTTACATTCTAAGAGTTTTTAAAAATATATTTAAGGTGATAAGCACATTGGTGCACCGGACATCGTTAATAAACGAATAGAATGTTAAATCACTCTACACAAACTAAAAAAAAAAAATTCAAATTTAAGACTTCAAAATGGTTTTTCATTGTTTATTTTACATTCTAATAGTTTCTAAAAATAATATTTAAGGTTATTTGCACATCGGTGCACCAGAAACGTAATTAAAGTATTGAGGGGTTGAATCACCCAAACCACAAAAAAATCAAAATTCAAATTTAAGACTTCAACATGATTTTTCATTGTTTATTTTACATTCTAAAGTTTTTAAAAATATATTAAGGTATAAGCACAATGGTGCACCAGACATCGTTAATAAACGAATAGAGGTTAAATCACTCTACACAACTAAAAAAAAAAAATTCAAATTTAAGACTTCAAAATGGTTTTTCATTGTTTATTTGACATTCTAATAGTTTCTAAAAATAATATTTAAGGTTATTAGCACATCGGTGCACCAGAAAATGTTATTAAACTAATTGGAGTTGAATCACCCAAAACCCACAAAAAATCAAAATTCAAATTTAAGACTTCAAAATGGTTTTTCATTGTTTATTTTACATTCTAAAGTTTTTAAAAATAATATTTAAGGTTATTAGCACATCGGTGCACCAGAAAACGTAATAAAGAATAGAAGGTTAATCACCCAAACCCACAAAAAAAAAAAAAATTCAAATTTAAGACTTCAAAATGGTTTTTCATTGTTTATTTGACATTCTAATAGTTTCTAAAAATAATATTTAAGGTTATTAGCACATCGGTGCACCAGAAAATGTTATTAAACTAATTGAGGTTGAATCACCCAAAACCCCAAAAAAATCAAAATTCAAATTTAAGACTTCAAAATGGTTTTTCATTGTTTATTTTACATTCTAAGAGTTTTTAAAAATTATATTTAAGGTGATAAGCACATCGGTGCACCAGGACATCGTTATAAACGAATAGAATGGTTAAATCACTCTACACAAACTAAAAAAAAAAAATTCAAATTTAAGACTTCAAATGGTTTTTCATTGTTTATTTTACATTCTAATAGTTTTTAAAAATAATATTTAAGGTTATTAAACATCGGTGCACCAGACATCGTTTAAAACGAATAGAATGTTAAATCACTCTACACAAACTAAAAAAAAAAAAAATTCAAATTTAAGACTTCAAAATGGTTTTTCATTGTTTATTTGACATTCTAAGAGTTTCTAAAAATAATATTTAAGGTTATTTGCACATCGGTGCACCATAAAACTTAATAAACTAATTGAGGGTTGAATCACCCAAAACCACAAAAAATCAAAATTCAAATTTAAGACTTCAACATGATTTTTCATTGTTTATTTTACATTCTAATTTTTTTAAAAAATATTTAAGGTTATTAAAACATCGGTGCACCAGACATCGTTAATAAACGAATAGAAGGTTAAATCACTCTACACAAACTAAAAAAAAAAAATTCAAATTTAAGACTTCAAAATGGTTTTTCATTGTTTATTTGACATTCTAATAGTTTCTAAAAATAATATTTAAGGTTATTAGCACATCGGTGCACCAGAAATGTTATTAAACTAATTGAGGGTTGAATCACCCAAAACCCACAAAAAAATCAAAATTCAAATTTAAGACTTCAACATGTTTTTCATTGTTTATTTTACATTCTAATTGTTTTTAAAAATAATATTTAAGGTTATTAAAACATCGGTGCACCAGACATCGTTAATAAACGAATAGAATGTTAAATCACTCTACACAAACTAAAAAAAAAAAATTCAAATTTAAGACTTCAAAATGGTTTTTCATTGTTTATTTGACATTCTAATAGTTTCTAAAAATAATATTTAAGGTTATTAGCACATCGGTGCACCAGAAATGTTATTAAACTAATTGAGAGTTGAATCACCCAAACCCACAAAAAATCAAAATTCAAATTTAAGACTTCAAAATGGTTTTTCATTGTTTATTTTACATTCTAAGAGTTTTTTAAAAATAATATTTAAGGTTATAAGCACATGGGTGCACCAGACATCGTTAATAAACGAATAGAATGTTAAATCACTCTACACAAACTAAAAAAAAAAATTCAAATTTAAGACTTCAAAATGGTTTTTCATTGTTTATTTTACATTCTAATAGTTTCTAAAAATAATATTTAAGGTTATTTGCACATCGGTGCACCAGAAATGTTATTAAACTAATTGAGGGTTGAATCACCCAAACCCACAAAAAAATCAAAATTCAAATTTAAGACTTCAAAATGGTTTTCATTGTTTATTTTACATTCTAATTGTTTTTAAAAATAATATTTAAGGTTATTAAAACATCGGTGCACCAGACATCGTTAATAAACGAATAAATGTTAATCACTCTACACAAACTAAAAAAAAAAATTCAAATTTAAGACTTCAAAATGGTTTTTCATTGTTTATTTGACATTCTAATAGTTTTTAAAAATAATATTTAAGGTTATAAACATCGGTGCACCAGACATCGTTAATAAACGAATAGAATGTTAAATCACTCTACACAAACTAAAAAAAAAAAATTCAAATTTAAGACTTCAAAATGGTTTTTCATTGTTTATTTGACATTCTAATAGTTTCTAAAAATAATATTTAAGGTTATTTGCACATCGGTGCGCCAGAAAACGTAATTAAAGTAATTGGGGGTTGAATCACCCAAAACCCACAAAAAATCAAAATTCAAATTTAAGACTTCAACATGATTTTTCATTGTTTATTTTACATTCTAATTGTTTTTAAAATAATATTTAAGGTTATTAAAACATCGGTGCACCAGACATCGTTAATAAACGAATAGAAGGTTAAATCACTCTACACAACTAAAAAAAAAAAATTCAAATTTAAGACTTCAAAATGGTTTTTCATTGTTTATTTGACATTCTAATAGTTTCTAAAATAATATTTAAGGTTATTGCACATCGGTGCACCAGAAAATGTTATTAAACTAATTGAGGGTTGAATCACCCAAAACCCACAAAAAATCAAAATTCAAATTTAAGACTTCAAATGGTTTTTCATTGTTTATTTTACATTCTAAGAGTTTTTAAAAATAATATTTAAGGTTATAAGCACATTGGTGCACCGACATCGTTAATAAACGAATAGAATGTTAAATCACTCTACACAAACTAAAAAAAAAAAAATTCAAATTTAAGACTTCAAAATGGTTTTTCATTGTTTATTTTACATTCTAATAGTTTCTAAAAATAATATTTAAGGTTATTTGCACATCGGTGCACCAGAAAATGTTATTAAACTAATTGAGGGTTGAATCACCCAAAACCCACAAAAAATCAAAATTCAAATTTAAGACTTCAACATGATTTTTCATTGTTTATTTTACATTCTAATTGTTTTTAAAAATAATTTAAGGTTATTAAACATCGGTGCACCAGACATCGTTAATAAACGAATAGAATGTTAAATCACTCTACACAAACTAAAAAAAAAAAAATTCAAATTTAAGACTTCAAAATGGTTTTTCATTGTTTATTTGACATTCTAATAGTTTCTAAAAATAATATTTAAGGTTATTAGCACATCGGTGCACCAGAAAATGTTATTAAACTAATTGAGGGTTGAATCACCCAAAACCCACAAAAAATCAAAATTCAAATTTAAGACTTCAAAATGGTTTTTCATTGTTTATTTTACATTCTAAGAGTTTTTAAAAAATTATATTTAAGGTTATAAGCACATCGGTGCACCGACATCGTTAATAAACGAATAGAATGTTAAATCACTCTACACAAACTAAAAAAAAAAAATTCAAATTTAAGACTTCAAAATGGTTTTTCATTGTTTATTTTACATTCTAATAGTTTCTAAAAATAATATTTAAGGTTATTTGCACATCGGTGCACCAGAAATGTTATTAACTAATTGAGGGTTGAATCACCCAAAACCCACAAAAAATCAAAATTCAAATTTAAGACTTCAAAATGGTTTTTCATTGTTTATTTTACATTCTAATAGTTTTTAAAAATAATATTTAAGGTTATTAACACATCGGTGCACCAGAAATCGTTATTAAACGAATAGAGGTTGAATCACTCTACACAACAAAAAAAAAAAATTCAAATTTAAGACTTCAAAATGGTTTTTCATTGTTTATTTTACATTCTAATAGTTTTTAAAAATAATATTTAAGGTTATAAGCACATCGGTGCACCGAAATCGTTATAAACTAATTGAATGTTAAATCACTCACAAACAAACAAAAAAAAAAATTCAAATTTAAGACTTCAAAATGGTTTTTCATTGTTTATTTTACATTCTAAGAGTTTTAAAAATAATATTTAAGGTTATAAGCACATCGGTGCACGGACATCGTTAATAAACGAATAGAATGTTAAATCACTCTACACAAACTAAAAAAAAAAAATTCAAATTTAAGACTTCAAAATGGTTTTTCATTGTTTATTTTACATTCTAATAGTTTCTAAAAATAATATTTAAGGTTATTTGCACATCGGTGCACCAGAAATGTTATTAAACTAATTGAGGGTTGAATCACCCAAACCCACAAAAAATCAAAATTCAAATTTAAGACTTCAACATGATTTTTCATTGTTTATTTTACATTCTAATTGTTTTTAAAAATAATATTTAAGGTTATTAAAACATCGGTGCACCAGACATCGTTAATAAACGAATAGAATGTTAAATCACTCTACACAAACTAAAAAAAAATTCAAATTTAAGACTTCAAAATGGTTTTTCATTGTTTATTTGACATTCTAAGAGTTTCTAAAAATAATATTTAAGGTTATTTGCACATCGGTGCACCATAAAACGTAATTAAAGTAATTGGGGTTGAATCACCCAAAACCACAAAAAATCAAATTCAAATTTAAGACTTCAAATGATTTTTCATTGTTTATTTTACATTCTAATTGTTTTTAAAAATAATATTTAAGGTTATTAAAACATCGGTGCACCAGACATCGTTAATAAACGAATAGAAGGTTAAATCACTCTACACAAACTAAAAAAAAAAAAATTCAAATTTAAGACTTCAAAATGGTTTTTCATTGTTTATTTTACATTCTAAGAGTTTTAAAAATAATTTTAAGGTTATAAGCACATCGGTGCACCAGAAATGTTAATAAACTAATTGAAGTTGAATCACCACACAAACCCAAAAAAAAAAAAAATTCAAATTTAAGACTTCAAATGGTTTTTCATTGTTTATTTTACATTCTAAAGTTTTTAAAAAATTATATTTAAGGTTATTAAAACATCGGTGCACCAGACATCGTTAATAAACGAATAGAATGTTAAATCACTCTACACAAACTAAAAAAAAAAAATTCAAATTTAAGACTTCAAAATGGTTTTTCATTGTTTATTTGACATTCTAATAGTTTCTAAAAATAATATTTAAGGTTATTTGCACATCGGTGCACCATAAAACGTAATTAAACTAATTGGGGGTTGAATCACCCAAAACCCACAAAAAATAAAATTCAAATTTAAGACTTCAACATGATTTTTCATTGTTTATTTTACATTCTAATTGTTTTTAAAAATAATATTTAAGGTTATTAAACATCGGTGCACCAGACATCGTTAATAAACGAATAGAATGTTAAATCACTCTACACAAACTAAAAAAAAAAATTCAAATTTAAGACTTCAAAATGGTTTTTCATTGTTTATTTGACATTCTAATAGTTTCTAAAATAATATTTAAGGTTATTTGCACATCGGTGCACCAGAAAACGTAATTAAATAATTGGGGGTTGAATCACCCAAAACCACAAAAAATCAAAATTCAAATTTAAGACTTCAACATGATTTTTCATTGTTTATTTTACATTCTAATTGTTTTTAAAAATATATTTAAGGTTATTAAAACATCGGTGCACCAGACATCGTTAATAAACGAATAGAATGGTTAAATCACTCTACACAAACTAAAAAAAAAAAAATTCAAATTTAAGACTTCAAAATGGTTTTTCATTGTTTATTTGACATTCTAATAGTTTCTAAAAATAATATTTAAGGTTATTAGCACATCGGTGCACCAGAAAATGTTATTAAACTAATTGAGGTTGAATCACCCAAAACCCACAAAAAATCAAAATTCAAATTTAAGACTTCAAAATGGTTTTTCATTGTTTATTTTACATTCTAAGAGTTTTTAAAATTATATTTAATTAGGTGATACACATTGGTGCACCGACATCGTTAATAAACGAATAGAATGTTAAATCACTCTACACAAACTAAAAAAAAAAAAATTCAAATTTAAGACTTCAAAATGGTTTTTCATTGTTTATTTCATTCTAATAGTTTTTTAAAAATAATATTTAAGGTTATTTGCACATCGGTGCACCAGAAAATGTTATTAACTGGAGGTTGAATCACCCAAAACCCACAAAAAATCAAAATTCAAATTTAAGACTTCAAAATGATTTTTTCATTGTTTATTTTACATTCTAAGAGTTTTTAAAAATAATTTTAAGGTTATAAGCACATCGGTGCACCAGACATCGTTAATAAACGAATAGAATGTTAAATCACTCTACAACAACTAAAAAAAAAAAATTCAAATTTAAGACTTCAAAATGGTTTTTCATTGTTTATTTGACATTCTAATAGTTTCTAAAAATAATATTTAAGGTTATTTGCACATCGGTGCACCAGAAAATGTTAATTAAGTAATTGGGGTTGAATCACCCAACCCCAAAAAATCAAAATTCAAATTTAAGACTTCAAAATGGTTTTTCATTGTTTATTTTACATTCTAATAGTTTTTAAAAATAATATTTAAGGTTATTAAAACATCGGTGCACCGACATCGTTAATAAACGAATAGAATGTTAACACTCTACACAAACTAAAAAAAAAAATTCAAATTTAAGACTTCAAAATGTTTTTCATTGTTTATTTGACATTCTAATAGTTTCTAAAAATAATATTTAAGGTTATTTGCACATCGGTGCACCAGAAAACGTAATTAAACTAATTGGGGTTGAATCACCCAAAACCACAAAAAAAAAAAATTCAATTTAAGACTTCAAAATGTTTTCATTGTTTATTTTACATTCTAATTGTTTTTAAAAATAATATTTAAGGTTATTAAAACATCGGTGCACCAGACATCGTTAATAAACGAATAGAATGTTAATCACTCACTCTACACAAACTAAAAAAAAAAAAATTCAAATTTAAGACTTCAAAATGTTTTTTTGTTTATTTTTATTTGACATTCTAAGGTTTCTAAAATAATATTTAAGGTTATTTGCACATCGGTGCACCAGAAAACGTAATTAAATAATTGGGGTTTAATCACCCAAAACCCACAAAAAAAAAATTCAAATTTAAGACTTCAACATGATTTTTCATTGTTTATTTTACATTCTAATTGTTTTTAAAAATAATATTTAAGGTTATTAAACATCGGTGCACCAGACATCGTTAATAAACGAATAGAAGGTTAAATCACTCTACACAAACTAAAAAAAAAAAAATTCAAATTTAAGACTTCAAAATGGTTTTTCATTGTTTATTTTGACATTCTAATAGTTTCTAAAAATAATATTTAAGGTTATTAGCACATCGGTGCACCAGAAAATGTTATTAAACTAATTGAGGGTTGAATCACCCAAACCCACAAAAAATCAAAATTCAAATTTAAGACTTCAAAATGATTTTTCATTGTTTATTTTACATTCTATTGTTTTTAAAAATAATATTTAAGGTTATTAAAACATCGGTGCACCAGACATCGTTAATAAACGAATAGAATGTTAAATCACTCTACAACAAACTAAAAAAAAAAAATTCAAATTTAAGACTTCAAAATGGTTTTTCATTGTTTATTTGACATTCTAATAGTTTCTAAAAATAATATTTAAGGTTATTTGCACATCGGTGCACCATAAAACGTAATTAAAAGTAATTGGGGGTTGAATCACCCAAAAAACCACAAAAATCAAAATTCAAATTTAAGACTTCAACATGATTTTTCATTGTTTATTTTACATTCTAATTGTTTTAAAAATAATATTTAAGTTATTAAACATCGGTGCACCAGACATCGTTAATAAACGAATAGAAGGTTAAATCACTCTACACAAACTAAAAAAAAAAATTCAAATTTAAGACTTCAAAATGGTTTTTCATTGTTTATTTGACATTCTAATAGTTTCTAAAAATAATATTTAAGGTTATTTGCACATCGGTGCACCAGAAAACGTTATTAAACTAATTGAGGGTTGAATCACCCAAACCCACAAAAAATCAAAATTCAAATTTAAGACTTCAAAATGGTTTTTCATTGTTTATTTTACATTCTAATAGTTTTTAAAAATAATATTTAAGGTTATTAAAACATCGGTGCACCAGACATCGTTAATAAACGAATAGAATGTTAAATCACTCTACACAAACTAAAAAAAAAAATTCAAATTTAAGACTTCAAATGGTTTTTCATTGTTTATTTGACATTCTAATAGTTTCTAAAAATAATATTTAAGGTTATTAGCACATCGGTGCACCAGAAAATGTTATTAAACTAATTGAGGGTTGAATCACCCAAAACCCACAAAAATCAAAATTCAAATTTAAGACTTCAAAATGGTTTTTCATTGTTTATTTTACATTCTAAGAGTTTTTAAAAATTATATTTAAGGTGATAAGCACATTGGTGCACCGGACATCGTTAATAAACGAATAGAATGTTAAATCACTCTACACAAACTAAAAAAAAAAATTCAAATTAAGACTTCAAAATGGTTTTTCATTGTTTATTTTACATTCTAATAGTTTCTAAAAATAATATTTAAGGTTATTTGCACATCGGTGCACCAGAAAATGTTATTAAACTAATTGAGGGTTGAATCACCCAAAACCCACAAAAAATCAAAATTCAAATTTAAGACTTCAACATGATTTTTCATTGTTTATTTTACATTCTAATTGTTTTTAAAAATAATATTTAAGGTTATTAAAACATCGGTGCACCAGACATCGTTAATAAACGAATAGAATGTTAAATCACTCTACACAAACTAAAAAAAAAAATTCAAATTTAAGACCTCAAAATGGTTTTTCATTGTTTATTTGACATTCTAATAGTTTCTAAAATAATATTTAAGGTTATTTGCACATCGGTGCACCAGAAACGTAATTAAACTAATTGGGGGTTGAATCACCCAAAACCCACAAAAATCAAAATTCAAATTTAAGACTTCAACATGATTTTTCATTGTTTATTTTACATTCTAATTGTTTTTAAAAATAATATTTAAGGTTATTAAAACATCGGTGCACCAGACATCGTTAATAAACGAATAGAAGGTTAAATCACTCTACACAAACTAAAAAAAAAAAAAAAAATTCAAATTTAAGACTTCAAAATGGTTTTTCATTGTTTATTTGACATTCTATAAGTTTCTAAAAATAATATTTAAGGTTATTAGCACATCGGTGCACCAGAAAATGTTATTAAACTAATTGAGGATTGAATCACCCAAAACCCACAAAAAATCAAAATTCAATTTAAGACTTCAAAATGGTTTTTCATTGTTTATTTTACATTCTAAGAGTTTTTAAAAATTATATTAAGGTTATAAGCACATCGGTGCACCGGACATCGTTAATAAACGAATAGAATGTTAAATCACTCTACAACCAACTAAAAAAAAAATTCAAATTTAAGACTTCAAAATGGTTTTTCATTGTTTATTTTACATTCTAAGAGTTTTAAAAATAATATTTAAGGTTATTCACATCGGTGCACCAGGACATCGTTAATAAACGAATAGAATGTTAAATCACTCCAACACAACAAAAAAAAAAAATTCAAATTTAAGACTTCAAATGGTTTTTTCATTGTTTTATTACATTCTAATAGTTTCTAAAAATAATATTTAAGGTTATTTGCACATCGGTGCACCAGAAAATTTATTAAACAATTGAGGGTTGAATCACCCAAAACCCACAAAAATCAAAAATTCAAATTTAAGACTTCAAAATGATTTTTCATTGTTTTTTTACATTCTAATAGTTTTTAAAAATAATATTTAAGGTTATTAAAACATCGGTGCACCAGACATCGTTAATAAACGAATAGAATGTTAAATCACTCTACAACAAACTAAAAAAAAAAATTCAAATTTAAGACTTCAAAATGGTTTTTCATTGTTTATTTGACATTCTAATAGTTTCTAAAAATAATATTTAAGGTTATTTGCACATCGGTGCACCAGAAATGTTATTAAACTAATTGAGGTTGAATCACCCAAAACCCACAAAAATCAAAATTCAAATTTAAGACTTCAAATGATTTTTCATTGTTTATTTTACATTCTAATTGTTTTTAAAAATAATATTTAAGGTTATTAAAACATCGGTGCACCAGACATCGTTAATAAACGAATAGAATGTTAAATCACTCTACACAAACTAAAAAAAAAAATTCAAATTTAAGACTTCAAAATGGTTTTTCATTGTTTATTTGACATTCTAATAGTTTCTAAAAATAATATTTAAGGTTATTTGCACATCGGTGCACCAGAAACGTAATTAAACTAATTGGGGTTGAATCACCCAAACCCACAAAAAATCAAAATTCAAATTTAAGACTTCAACATGATTTTTCATTGTTTATTTTACATTCTAATTGTTTTTAAAAATAATATTTAAGGTTATTAAAACATCGGTGCACCAGACATCGTTAATAAACGAATAGAATGTTAAATCACTCTACACAAACTAAAAAAAAAAAATCAAATTTAAGACTTCAAAATGGTTTTTCATTGTTTATTTGACATTCTAATAGTTTCTAAAAATAATATTTAAGGTTATTAGCACATCGGTGCACCAGAAAATGTTATTAAACTAATTGAGGGTTGAATCACCCAAACCCACAAAAAATCAAAATTCAAATTTAAGACTTCAAAATGGTTTTTCATTGTTTATTTTACATTCTAAGAGTTTTTAAAAATTATATTTAAGGTTATAAGCACATCGGTGCACCGACATCGTTAATAAACGAATAGAATGTTAAATCACTCTACACAAACTAAAAAAAAAAATTCAAATTTAAGACTTCAAAATGGTTTTTCATTGTTTATTTTACATTCTAAGAGTTTTAAAAATAATATTTAAGGTTATTAAACACATTGGTGCACCAGACATCGTTATAAACGAATAGAATGTTAAATCACTCTACACA
>NW_021014723.1:0-18633 GCF_003676215.2 Rhopalosiphum maidis
GGGTATAGTTTTACACAAAAAACCACTTTGATTAATAACGTTTTCTGTTGCAACCATATGCAACTAACCTTAAATATTATTTTTAAAAAATCATACAATGTAATGTAAACATAACCTAACAATTTCTAAGTCATAATTTGAATTTTTTTTTTTTAAAGGTATAGTTTTACACAAAAACCACTTTAATTAAAACGTTTTCTGTTGCAACATATGCAACTAACCTTAAATATTATTTTTAAAAAAATCATACAATGTAATGTAAACATAACCTAACAATTTCTAAGTCATAATTTGAATTTTTTTTTTTAAAGGGTATAGTTTTACACAAAAACCACTTTATTAATAACGTTTTCTGTTGCAACATATGCAACTAACCTAAATATTATTTTTAAAAAATCATACAATGTAATGTAAACATAACCTAACAATTTCTAAGTCATAATTTGAATTTTTTTTTTAAAGGGTTATAGTTTACACAAAACCACTTTAATTATAACGTTTTCTGTTGCAATCATATGCAACTAACCTTAAATATTATTTTTAAAAAATCATACAATGTAATGTAAACATAACCTAACAATTTCTAAGTCATAATTTTAATTTTTTTTAAGTGGGTATAGGATTACACAAAAACCACTTTGATTAATAACGTTTTCTGTTGCAACCATATGCAACTAACCTTAAATATTATTTTTAAAAAATCATACAATGTAATGTAAACATAACCTAACAATTTCTAAGTCATAATTTGAATTTTTTTTTTTAGGGTATAGTTTTACACAAAAACACTTTAATTAATAACGTTTTTGTTGCAACCATATGCAACTAACCTTAAATATTATTTTTAAAAAATCATACAATGTAATGTAAACATAACCTAACAATTTCTAAGTCATAATTTTAATTTTTTTTTTAAGTGGGTATAGGATTACACAAAAACCACTTTAATTAATAACGTTTTCTGTTGCAACCATATGCAACTAACCTTAAATATTATTTTTAAAAAATCATACAATGTAATGTAAACATAACCTAACAATTCTAAGTCATAATTTGAATTTTTTTTTTTTAAAGGGGGTATAGTTTTACACAAAAACCACTTTAATTAATAACGTTTTCTGTTGCAACAATATGCAACTAACCTAAATATTATTTTTAAAAAATCATACAATGTAATGTAAACATAACCTAACAATTTCTAAGTCATAATTTGAATTTTTTTTTTAAAGGGTATAGTTTACACAAAAACCACTTTAATTAATAACGTTTTCTGTTGCAATCATATGCAACTAACCAAAATATTATTTTTAAAAAATCATACAATGTAATGTAAACATAACCTAACAATTTCTAAGTCATAATTTGAATTTTTTTTTTTAAAGGGTATAGTTTTACACAAAAACCACTTTAATTAATAACGTTTTCTGTTGCAACCATATGCAACTAACCTTAAATATTATTTTTAAAAAATCATACAATGTAATGTAAACATAACCTAACAATTTCTAAGTCATAATTTAATTTTTTTTTAGTGTGTATAGGTTTTACACAAAAACCACTTTGATAATAACGTTTTCTGTTGCAACCATATGCAACTAACCTTAATATTATTTTTAAAAAATCATACAATGTAATGTAAACATAACCTAACAATTTCTAAGTCATAATTTAATTTTTTTTTTAAGTGGGTTTAGGATTACACAAAAACCACTTTGATTAATAACGTTTTCTGTTGCAACCATATGCAACTAACCTTAAATATTATTTTTAAAAAATCATACAATGTAATGTACAAACCTAACAATTTCTAAGTCATAATTTGAATTTTTTTTTTTTAAAGGGTATAGTTTACACAAAAACCACTTTAATTAATAACGTTTTCTGGTGCAAACCATATGCAACTAACCTTAAATATTATTTTTAAAAAATCATTTAATGTAATGTAAACATAACCTAACAATTTCTAAGTCATAATTTGAATTTATTTTTTTAAAGTATAGTTTTACACAAAAACCACTTTAATTAATAACGTTTTCTGTTGCAACATATGCAACTAACCAATAATATTATTTTTAAAAAATCATACAATGTAATGTAAACATAACCTAACAATTTCTAAGTCATAATTTAAATTTTTTTTTTTAAAGGGTATAGTTTACACAAAAACCACTTTAATTAATAACGTTTTCTGTTGCAACCATATGCAACTAACCTTAAATATTATTTTAAAAAATCATACAATGTAATGTAAACATAACCTAACAATTTCTAAGTCATAATTTTAATTTTTTTTTTTAAAGGGTATAATTTACACAAAAACCACTTTGATTAATAACGTTTTTGTGCAACCATATGCAACTAACCTTAATATTATTTTTAAAAAATCATACAATGTAATGTAAACATAACCTAACAATTTCTAAGTCATAATTTGAATTTATTTTTTTTTTAAAGGGTATAGGTTTACACAAAAACCACTTTAATTAATAACGTTTCTGTTGCAACCATATGCAACTAACCAATAATATATTTTTTAAAAAATCATACAATGTAATGTAAACATAACCTAACAATTTCTAAGTCATAATTTGAATTTATTTTTTTTAAAGGGTATAGTTTTACACAAAAACCACTTTAATTAATAACGTTTTCTGTTGCAACATATGCAACTAACCTTAATATTATTTTTAAAAAATCATACAATGTAATGTAAACATAACCTAACAATTTCTAAGTCATAATTTGAATTTTTTTTTTTAAAGGGTATAGTTTTACACAAAAACCACTTTAATTAATAACGTTTTCTGTTGCAACCATATGCAACTAACCTTAAATATTATTTTAAAAAAATCATACAATGTAATGTAACATAACCTAACTAACAATTTCTAAGTCATAATTTAATTTTTTTTTAAGTGGGTATAGTTTTACACAAAAACCACTTTGATTAATAACGTTTTCTGTTGCAACCATATGCAACTAACCTTAAATATTATTTTTAAAAAATCATACAATGTAATGTAAACATAACCTAACAATTTCTAAGTCATAATTTTAATTTTTTTTTTTAAAGGGTATAATTTACACAAAAACCACTTTAATTAATAACGTTTTCTGTTGCAACCATATGCAACTAACCTTAAATATTATTTTTAAAAAATCATACAATGTAATGTAAACATAACCTAACAATTTCTAAGTCATAATTTTAATTTTTTTTTTTAAAGGGTATAGTTTTACACAAAAACCACTTTAATTAATAACGTTTTCTGTTGCAACCATATGCAACTAACCTTAAATATTATTTTTAAAAAATCATACAATGTAATGTAAACATAACCTAACAATTTCTAAGTCATAATTTGAATTTTTTTTTTTTAAAGGGTATAGTTTACACAAAAACCACTTTAATTAATAACGTTTTCTGGTGCAAACATATGCATATGCAACTAACCTTAAATATTATTTTAAAAAATCATTAATGTAATGTAAACATAACCTAACAATTTCTAAGTCATAATTTTAATTTTTTTTTTAAAGGTATAGTTTTACACAAAAACCACTTTAATTAATAACGTTTCTGTTGCAACCATATGCAACTAACCTTAAATATTATTTTAAAAAATCATACAATGTAATGTAAACATAACCTAACAATTTCTAAGTCATAATTTGAATTTTTTTTTTTTAAAGGGTATAGTTTTACACAAAAACCACTTTAATTAATAACGTTTTCTGTTGCAACCATATGCAACTAACCTAAATATTATTTTTAAAAAATCATACAATGTAATGTAAACATAACCTAACAATTTCTAAGTCATAATTTTAATTTTTTTTTTAGTGGGATAGTTTACACAAAAAACCACTTTGATTAATAACGTTTTGTTGCAACCATATGCAACTAACCTTAAATATTATTTTTAAAAAATCATTAATGTAATGTAAACATAACCTAACAATTTCTAAGTCATAATTTTAATTTTTTTTAAGTGGGTATAGTTTTACACAAAAACCACTTTGATTAATAACGTTTTCTGTTGCAACCATATGCAACTAACCTTAAATATTATTTTTAAAAAATCATACAATGTAATGTAAACATAACCTAACATTTCTAAGTCATAATTTGAATTTTTTTTTTTTAAAGGGTATAGTTTTACACAAAAACCACTTTAATTAATAACGTTTTCTGTTGCAACATATGCAACTAACCTTAAATATTATTTTTAAAAAATCATTAATGTAATGTAAACATAACCTAACAATTTCTAAGTCATAATTTGAATTTTTTTTTTAAAGGGTATAGTTTTACACAAAAACCACTTTAATTAATAACGTTTTCTGTTGCAACCATATGCAACTAACCTTAAATATTATTTTAAAAAATCATACAATGTAATGTAAACATAACCTAACAATTTCTAAGTCATAATTTAATTTTTTTTTTTAAAGGGTATAGTTTTACACAAAAACCACTTTAATTAATAACGTTTTCTGTTGCAATCATATGCAACTAACCAAAATATTATTTTAAAAAATCATACAATGTAATGTAAACATAACCTAACAATTTCTAAGTCATAATTTTAATTTTTTTTTTTTAAAGGTATAGTTTACACAAAAACCACTTTAATTAATAACGTTTTCTGTGCAACCATATGCAACTAACCTTAAATATTATTTTTAAAAAATCATACAATGTAATGTAAACATAACCTAACAATTTCTAAGTCATAATTGAATTTTTTTTTTTAAAGGGTATAGTTTTACACAAAAACCACTTTAATAATAACGTTTTCTGTTGCAATCATATGCAACTAACCTTAATATTATTTTTAAAAAATCATACAATGTAATGTAAACATAACCTAACAATTTCTAAGTCATAATTTAATTTTTTTTTTAAGGGTATAGTTTTACACAAAAACCACTTTAATTAATAACGTTTTCTGTTGCAACCATATGCAACTAACCTTAAATATTATTTTTAAAAAATCATACAATGTAATGTAAACATAACCTAACAATTTCTAAGTCATAATTTGAATTTTTTTTTTTTTAAAGGGTATAGTTTTACACAAAAACCACTTTAATTAATAACGTTTTCTGTTGCACCATATGCAACTAACCTTAATATTATTTTTAAAAAATCATACAATGTAATGTAAACATAACCTAACAATTTCTAAGTCATAATTTAATTTTTTTTTAAGTGGTATAGGATTACACAAAAACCACTTTGATTAATAACGTTTTCTGTTGCAACCATATGCAACTAACCTTAAATATTATTTTTAAAAAATCATACAATGTAATGTAAACATAACCTAACAATTTCTAAGTCATAATTTTGAATTTTTTTTTTAAGGGTATAGTTTTACACAAAAACCACTTTAATTAATAACGTTTTCTGTTGCAACCATATGCAACTAACCTTAAATATTTTTTTAAAAAATCATACAATGTAATGTAAACAACCTAACAATTTCTAAGTCATAATTTTAATTTTTTTTTTAAGTGGGTATAGGATTACACAAAAACCACTTTGATTAATAACGTTTTCTGTTGCAACCATATGCAACTAACCTTAAATATTATTTTTAAAAAATCATACAATGTAATGTAAACATAACCTAACAATTTCTAAGTCATAATTTGAATTTTTTTTTTTTTAAAGGGGTATAGTTTTACACAAAAACCACTTTAATTAATAACGTTTTCTGTTGCAACAATATGCAACTAACCTTAAATATTATTTTTAAAAATCATTTAATGTAATGTAAACATAACCTAACAATTTCTAAGTCATAATTTGAATTTTTTTTTTTAAAGGTATAGTTTTACACAAAACACTTTAATTAATAACGTTTTCTGTTGCAATCATATGCAACTAACCTAAAATATATTTTTAAAAAATCATACAATGTAATGTAAACATAACCTAACAATTTCTAAGTCATAATTTGAATTTATTTTTTTTTTTTAAAGGGTATAGTTTTACACAAAAACCACTTTAATTAATAACGTTTTCTGTTGCAACCATATGCAACTAACCTTAAATATTATTTTTAAAAAAATACAATGTAATGTAAACATAACCTAACAATTTCTAAGTCATAATTTTAATTTTTTTAAAGGGTATAGTTTACACAAAAACCACTTTGATTAATAACGTTTTCTGTTGCAACCATATGCAACTAACCTTAAATATTATTTTTAAAAAATCATACAATGTAATGTAAACATAACCTAACAATTTCTAAGTCATAATTTTAATTTTTTTTAAGTGGGTATAGGTTTTACACAAAAACCACTTTGATTAATAACGTTTTCTGTTGCAACCATATGCAACTAACCTTAATATTATTTTTAAAAAATCATACAATGTAATGTAAACATAACCTAACAATTTCTAAGTCATAATTTGAATTTTTTTTTTTAAAGGGTATAGTTTTACACAAAAACCACTTTAATTAATAACGTTTTCTGTTGCAACCATATGCAACTAACCTTAAATATTATTTTTAAAAAATCATACAATGTAATGTAAACATAACCTAACAATTTCTAAGTCATAATTTGAATTTTTTTTTTTAAAGGGTATAGTTTTACACAAAAACCACTTTAATTAATAACGTTTTCTGTTGCAATCATATGCAACTAACCAATAATATTATTTTAAAAAATCATACAATGTAATGTAAACATAACCTAACAATTTCTAAGTCATAATTTGAATTTTATTTTTTTTAAAGGGTATAGTTTTACACAAAAACCACTTTTTAATTAATAACGTTTTCTGTTGCAACCATATGCAACTAACCTTAAATATTATTTTTAAAAAATCATACAATGTAATGTAAACATAACCTAACAATTTCTAAGTCATAATTTGAATTTTTTTTTTTTAAAGGGTATAATTTACACAAAAACCACTTTGTTAATAACGTTTTCTGTGCAACCATATGCAACTAACCTTAAATATTATTTTTAAAAAATCATACAATGTAATGTAAACATAACCTAACAATTTCTAAGTCATAATTTGAATTTATTTTTTTTTTAAAGGGTATAGTTTTACACAAAAACCACTTTAATTAATAACGTTTTCTGTTGCAACCATATGCAACTAACCAAAATATTATTTTTAAAAAATCATACAATGTAATGTAAACATAACCTAACAATTTCTAAGTCATAATTTGAATTTTTTTTTTAAGGGTATAGTTTACACAAAAACCACTTTATTAATAACGTTTTCTGTTGCAACATATGCAACTAACCTTAAAATATTATTTAAAAATCATACAATGTAATGTAAACATAACCTAACAATTTCTAAGTCATAATTGAATTTTTTTTTTTAAAGGGTATAGTTTTACACAAAAACCACTTTAATTAATAACGTTTTCTGTTGCAACCATATGCAACTAACCTTAAATATTATTTTTAAAAAATCATACAATGTAATGTAAACAAACTAACAATTTCTAAGTCATAATTTTAATTTTTTTTAAGTGGGTATAGGATTACACAAAAACCACTTTGATTAATAACGTTTTCTGTTGCAACCATATGCAACTAACCTTAAATTATTTTTAAAAAATCATACAATGTAATGTAAACATAACCTAACAATTTCTAAGTCATAATTTAATTTTTTTTTTTTAAAGGGTATAATTTACACAAAAACCACTTGATTAATAACGTTTTTGTGCAACCATATGCAACTAACCTTAAATATTATTTTTAAAAAATCATACAATGTAATGTAAACATAACCTAACAATTTCTAAGTCATAATTTTAATTTTTTTTTTAAGTGGGTATAGGTTTACACAAAAACCACTTTGATTAATAACGTTTTCTGTTGCAACCATATGCAACTAACCTTAAATATTATTTTTAAAAAATCATACAATGTAATGTAAACATAACCTAACAATTTCTAAGTCATAATTTGAATTTTTTTTTTTTAAAGGGTATAGTTTTACACAAAAACCACTTTAATTAATAACGTTTTCTGTTGCAACCATATGCAACTAACCTTAAATATTATTTTTAAAAAATCATACAATGTAATGTAAACATAACCTAACAATTTCTAAGTCATAATTTGAATTTTTTTTTTTAAAGGTATAGTTTTACACAAAAACCACTTTAATTAATAACGTTTTCTGTTGCAACCATATGCAACTAACCAATATATATTTTTAAAAAATCATACAATGTAATGTAAACATAACCTAACAATTTCTAAGTCATAATTTGAATTTTTTTTTTTAAAGGTATAGTTTTACACAAAAACCACTTTAATTAATAACGTTTTCTGTTGCAACCATATGCAACTAACCTTAAATATTATTTTTAAAAAATCATACAATGTAATGTAAACATAACCTAACAATTTCTAAGTCATAATTTTAATTTTTTTTTTAGTGGGTATAGGTTTCACAAAAACCACTTTGATTAATAACGTTTTCTGTTGCAACCATATGCAACTAACCTTAAATATTATTTTTAAAAAATCATTTAATGTAATGTAAACATAACCTAACAATTTCTAAGTCATAATTTTAATTTTTTTTTTAAGTGGGTATAGTTTTACACAAAAACCACTTTGATTAATAACGTTTTCTGTTGCAACCATATGCAACTAACCTTAAATTATTTTTTAAAAAATCATACAATGTAATGTAAACATAACCTAACAATTTCTAAGTCATAATTTGAATTTTTTTTTTTTAAAGGGTATAGTTTTACACAAAAACCACTTTAATAATAACGTTTTCTGTTGCAACAATATGCAACTAACCTTAAATATTATTTTTAAAAAATCATACAATGTAATGTAAACATAACCTAACAATTTCTAAGTCATAATTTGAATTTTTTTTTTTAAAGGGTATAGTTTTACACAAAAACCACTTTAATTAATAACGTTTTCTGTTGCAACATATGCAACTAACCTTAAATATTATTTTTAAAAAATCATACAATGTAATGTAAACATAACCTAACAATTTCTAAGTCATAATTTAATTTTTTTTTTTAAAGGGTATAGTTTTACACAAAAACCACTTTAATTAATAACGTTTTCTGTTGCAATCATATGCAACTAACCTTAATATTATTTTTAAAAAATCATACAATGTAATGTAAACATAACCTAACAATTTCTAAGTCATAATTTTAATTTTTTTTTTTAAAGGGTATAGTTTTACACAAAAACCACTTTAATTAATAACGTTTTCTGTTGCAACCATATGCAACTAACCTTAAATATTATTTTTAAAAAATCATACAATGTAATGTAAACATAACCTAACAATTTCTAAGTCATAATTTGAATTTTTTTTTTTAAAGGGTATAGTTTTACACAAAAACCACTTTAATTAATAACGTTTTCTGTTGCAATCATATGCAACTAACCAAAATATTATTTTTAAAAAATCATACAATGTAATGTAAACATAACCTAACAATTTCTAAGTCATAATTTAATTTTTTTTTAAGTGGGTATAGGATTACACAAAAACCACTTTGATTAATAACGTTTTCTGTTGCAACCATATGCAACTAACCTTAAATATTATTTTTAAAAAATCATACAATGTAATGTAAACATAACCTAACAATTTCTAAGTCATAATTTGAATTTTTTTTTTTAAAGGTATAGTTTTACACAAAAACCACTTTAATTAATAACGTTTTCTGTTGCAACCATATGCAACTAACCTTAAATATTATTTTTAAAAAATCATACAATGTAATGTAAACATAACCTAACAATTTCTAAGTCATAATTTTAATTTTTTTTTTAAGTGGTATAGTTTACACAAAAACCACTTTGATTAATAACGTTTTCTGTTGCAACCATATGCAACTAACCTTAAATATTATTTTTAAAAAATCATACAATGTAATGTAAACATAACCTAACAATTTCTAAGTCATAATTTGAATTTTTTTTTTTTAAAGGGTATAGTTTTACACAAAAACCACTTTAATTAATAACGTTTTCTGTTGCAACATATGCAACTAACCTTAAATATTATTTTAAAAAATCATACAATGTAATGTAAACATAACCTAACAATTTCTAAGTCATAATTTGAATTTTTTTTTTTAAAGGGTATAGTTTTACACAAAAACCACTTTAATTAATAACGTTTTCTGTTGCAATCATATGCAACTAACCTTAATATTATTTTTAAAAAATCATACAATGTAATGTAAACATAACCTAACAATTTCTAAGTCATAATTTGAATTTTTTTTTTTAAGGGTATAGTTTTACACAAAAACCACTTTAATTAATAACGTTTTCTGTTGCAACCATATGCAACTAACCTTAAATATTATTTTTAAAAAATCATACAATGTAATGTAAACATAACCTAACAATTTCTAAGTCATAATTTTAATTTTTTTTTTAGTGGGTATAGTTTTCACAAAAAACACTTTGATTAATAACGTTTTCTGTTGCAACCATATGCAACTAACCTTAAATATTATTTTTAAAAAATCATACAATGTAATGTAAACATAACCTAACAATTTCTAAGTCATAATTTTAATTTTTTTTTTTAAGGGTATAGGATTACACAAAAACCACTTTGATTAATAACGTTTTCTGTTGCAACCATATGCAACTAACCTTAAATATTATTTTTAAAAAATCATACAATGTAATGTAAACATAACCTAACAATTTCTAAGTCATAATTTGAATTTATTTTTTTTAAAGGGTATAGTTTTACACAAAAACCACTTTAATTAATAACGTTTTCTGTTGCAACATATGCAACTAACCTTAAATATTATTTTTAAAAAATCATACAATGTAATGTAAACATAACCTAACAATTTCTAAGTCATAATTTTAATTTTTTTTTTTAAAGGGTATAGTTTACACAAAAACCACTTTAATTAATAACGTTTTCTGTTGCAACCATATGCAACTAACCTAAATATTATTTTTAAAAAATCATACAATGTAATGTAAACATAACCTAACAATTTCTAAGTCATAATTTTAATTTTTTTTTTTAAAGGGTATAGTTTTACACAAAAACCACTTTAATTAATAACGTTTTCTGTTGCAACCATATGCAACTAACCTTAAATATTATTTTTAAAAAATCATACAATGTAATGTAAACATAACCTAACAATTTCTAAGTCATAATAATTTGAATTTTTTTTTAAAGGGTATAGTTTTACACAAAAACCACTTTAATTAATAACGTTTTCTGTTGCAATCATATGCAACTAACCTTAATATTATTTTTAAAAAATCATACAATGTAATGTAAACATAACCTAACAATTTCTAAGTCATAATTTTAATTTTTTTTTTAAGTGGGTATAGTTTTACACAAAAACCACTTTGATTAATAACGTTTTCTGTTGCAACCATATGCAACTAACCTTAAATATTATTTTTAAAAAATCATACAATGTAATGTAAACATAACCTAACAATTTCTAAGTCATAATTTGAATTTTTTTTTTTAAAGGGTATAGTTTTACACAAAAACCACTTTAATTAATAACGTTTTCTGTGCAACCATATGCAACTAACCTTAAATATTATTTTTAAAAAATCATACAATGTAATGTAAACATAACCTAACAATTTCTAAGTCATAATTTTAATTTTTTTTTAAAGTGGGTATAGTTTTACACAAAAACCACTTTATTAATAACGTTTTCTGTTGCAACCATATGCAACTAACCTTAAATATTATTTTTAAAAAATCATACAATGTAATGTAAACATAACCTAACAATTTCTAAGTCATAATTTGAATTTTTTTTTTTAAAGGGTATAGTTTTACACAAAAACCACTTTAATTAATAACGTTTTCTGTTGCAACCATATGCAACTAACCTTAAATATTATTTTTAAAAAATCATTACAATGTAATGTAAACATAACCTAACAATTTCTAAGTCATAATTTGAATTTTTTTTTTTAAAGGGTATAGTTTTACACAAAAACCACTTTAATTAATAACGTTTTCTGTTGCAATCATATGCAACTAACCTTAATATTATTTTTAAAAAATCATACAATGTAATGTAAACATAACCTAACAATTTCTAAGTCATAATTTGAATTTTTTTTTTAAAGGGTATAGTTTTACACAAAAACCACTTTAATTAATAACGTTTTCTGTTGCAACAATATGCAACTAACCTTAAATATTATTTTAAAAAAATCATAATGTAATGTAAACATAACCTAACAATTTCTAAGTCATAATTTAATTTTTTTTTTAAGTGGGTATAGTTTTACACAAAAACCACTTTGATTAATAACGTTTTCTGTTGCAACCATATGCAACTAACCTTAAATATTATTTTTAAAAAATCATACAATGTAATGTAAACATAACCTAACAATTTCTAAGTCATAATTTTAATTTTTTTTTTTTAAAGGGTATAGTTTTACACAAACCACTTTGATTAATAACGTTTTTGTGCAACCATATGCAACTAACCTTAAATATTATTTTTAAAAAATCATACAATGTAATGTAAACATAACCTAACAATTTCTAAGTCATAATTTGAATTTTTTTTTTAAAGGGTATAGTTTTACACAAAAACCACTTTAATTAATAACGTTTTCTGTTGCAATCATATGCAACTAACCTTAATATTATTTTTAAAAAATCATACAATGTAATGTAAACATAACCTAACAATTTCTAAGTCATAATTTGAATTTTTTTTTTAAAGGGTATAGTTTTACACAAAAACCACTTTAATTAATAACGTTTTCTGTTGCAACCATATGCAACTAACCTTAAATTATTTTTAAAAAATCATACAATGTAATGTAAACATAACCTAACAATTTCTAAGTCATAATTTTAATTTTTTTTTTAAGTGGTATAGGTTTACACAAAAACCACTTTGATTAATAACGTTTTCTGTTGCAACCATATGCAACTAACCTTAAATATTATTTTTAAAAAATCATACAATGTAATGTAAACATAACCTAACAATTTCTAAGTCATAATTTTAATTTTTTTTTTTAAAGGGTATAGTTTTACACAAAAACCACTTTAATTAATAACGTTTTCTGTTGCAACCATATGCAACTAACCTTAAATATTATTTTTAAAAAATCATACAATGTAATGTAAACATAACCTAACAATTTCTAAGTCATAATTTTAATTTTTTTTTAAGTGGGTATAGATTACACAAAAACCACTTTGATTAATAACGTTTTCTGTTGCAACCATATGCAACTAACCTTAAATATTATTTTTAAAAAATCATACAATGTAATGTAAACATAACCTAACAATTTCTAAGTCATAATTTGAATTTTTTTTTTTTAAAGGGTATAGTTTTACACAAAAACCACTTTAATTAATAACGTTTTCTGTTGCAACATATGCAACTAACCTTAAATATTATTTTTAAAAAATCATACAATGTAATGTAAACATAACCTAACAATTTCTAAGTCATAATTTGAATTTATTTTTTTTAAGGGTATAGTTTTACACAAAAACCACTTTAATTAATAACGTTTTCTGTTGCAACATATGCAACTAACCAATAATATTATTTTTAAAAAATCATACAATGTAATGTAAACATAACCTAACAATTTCTAAGTCATAATTTGAATTTTTTTTTTAAAGGGTATAGTTTTACACAAAAACCACTTTAATTAATAACGTTTTCTGTTGCAACATATGCAACTAACCTTAAATATTATTTTTAAAAAATCATACAATGTAATGTAAACATAACCTAACAATTTCTAAGTCATAATTTGAATTTTTTTTTTTTAAAGGGTATAGTTTTACACAAAAACCACTTTAATTAATAACGTTTTCTGTTGCAACAATATGCAACTAACCTTAAATATTATTTTTAAAAAATCATACAATGTAATGTAAACATAACCTAACAATTTCTAAGTCATAATTTGAATTATTTTTTTTTAAGGGTATAGTTTTACACAAAAACCACTTTAATTAATAACGTTTTCTGTTGCAACCATATGCAACTAACCTTAAATATTATTTTTAAAAAATCATACAATGTAATGTAAACATAACCTAACAATTTCTAAGTCATAATTTGAATTTTTTTTTTTAAAGGGTATAGTTTACACAAAAACCACTTTAATTAATAACGTTTTCTGTTGCAACCATATGCAACTAACCTTAAATATTATTTTTAAAAAATCATACAATGTAATGTAAACATAACCTAACAATTTCTAAGTCATAATTTGAATTTTTTTTTTTAAAGGGTATAGTTTTACACAAAAACCACTTTAATTAATAACGTTTTCTGTTGCAATCATATGCAACTAACCAAAATATTATTTTAAAAAAATCATACAATGTAATGTAAACATAACCTAACAATTTCTAAGTCATAATTTAAATTTTTTTTTAAGTGGGTTTAGGATACACAAAAACCACTTTGATTAATAACGTTTTCTGTTGCAACCATATGCAACTAACCTTAAATATTATTTTTAAAAAATCATACAATGTAATGTAAACATAACCTAACAATTTCTAAGTCATAATTTGAATTTTTTTTTTTAAAGGGTATAGTTTTACACAAAAACCACTTTAATTAATAACGTTTTCTGTTGCAACATATGCAACTAACCTTAAATATTATTTTTAAAAAATCATACAATGTAATGTAAACATAACCTAACAATTTCTAAGTCATAATTTTAATTTTTTTTTAAGTGGGTATAGTTTTACACAAAAAACCACTTTGATTAATAACGTTTTCTGTTGCAACCATATGCAACTAACCTTAATATTATTTTTAAAAAATCATACAATGTAATGTAAACATAACCTAACAATTTCTAAGTCATAATTGAATTTTTTTTTTTTAAAGGGTATAGTTTTACACAAAAACCACTTTAATTAATAACGTTTTCTGGTGCAACCATATGCAACTAACCTTAAATATTATTTTTAAAAAATCATACAATGTAATGTAAACATAACCTAACAATTTCTAAGTCATAATTTGAATTTATTTTTTTTAAAGGATATAGTTTTACACAAAAACCACTTTATTAATAACGTTTCTGTTGCAACATATGCAACTAACCAAAATATTATTTTTAAAAAATCATACAATGTAATGTAAACATAACCTAACAATTTCTAAGTCATAATTTGAATTTATTTTTTTTAAAGGGTATAGTTTTACACAAAAACCACTTTAATTAATAACGTTTTCTGTTGCAACCATATGCAACTAACCTTAAATATTATTTTTAAAAAATCATACAATGTAATGTAAACATAACCTAACAATTTCTAAGTCATAATTTTAATTTTTTTTTTAGGGTATAGGTTTACACAAAAACCACTTTGATTAATAACGTTTTCTGTTGCAACCATATGCAACTAACCTTAAATATTATTTTTAAAAAATCATACAATGTAATGTAACATAACCTAACAATTTCTAAGTCATAATTTTAATTTTTTTTTTAAAGGGTATAGGTTACACAAAAACCACTTTGATTAATAACGTTTTCTGTTGCAACCATATGCAACTAACCTTAAATATTATTTTTTAAAAAATCATACAATGTAATGTAAACATAACCTAACAATTTCTAAGTCATAATTTGAATTTTTTTTTTTTAAAGGGTATAGTTTTACACAAAAACCACTTTAATAATAACGTTTTCTGGTGCAAACAATATGCAACTAACCTTAAATATTATTTTTAAAAAATCATTTAATGTAATGTAAACATAAACTAACAATTCTAAGTCATAATTTGAATTTATTTTTTTAAAGGGTATAGTTACACAAAAACCACTTTAATTAATAACGTTTTCTGTTGCAACCATATGCAACTAACCTTAAATATTATTTTTAAAAAATCATACAATGTAATGTAAACATAACCTAACAATTTCTAAGTCATATAATTTTAATTTTTTTTTAAAGGGTATAATTTACACAAAAACCACTTTGATTAATAACGTTTTTGTTGCAACCATATGCAACTAACCTTAAATATTATTTTTAAAAAATCATACAATGTAATGTAAACATAACCTAACAATTTCTAAGTCATAATTTGAATTTTTTTTTTTAAAGTGGTGTATAGTTTTACACAAAAACCACTTTAGATTAATAACGTTTTCTGTTGCAATCATATGCAACTAACCTTAAATATTATTTTTAAAAAATCATACAATGTAATGTAAACATAACCTAACAATTTCTAAGTCATAATTTGAATTTTTTTTTTTTAAAGGGTATAGTTTTACACAAAAACCACTTTAATTAATAACGTTTTCTGTGCAACATATGCAACTAACCTTAAATATTATTTTAAAAAAATCATACAATGTAATGTAAACATAAACTAACAATTTCTAAGTCATAATTTTAATTTTTTTTTTTAAGTGGGTATAGTTTTACACAAAAACCACTTTGATTAATAACGTTTCTGTTGCAACCATATGCAACTAACCTTAAATATTATTTTTAAAAAATCATACAATGTAATGTAAACATAACCTAACAATTTCTAAGTCATAATTTTATTTTTTTTTTTTAAGGGTATAATTTACACAAAAACCACTTTGATTAATAACGTTTTTGTTGCAACCATATGCAACTAACCTTAAATATATTTTTAAAAAATCATACAATGTAATGTAAACATACCTAACAATTTCTAAGTCATAATTTGATTTATTTTTTTAAAGGGTATAGTTTTACACAAAAACCACTTTAATTAATAACGTTTCTGTTGCAATCATATGCAACTAACCAATAATATTATTTTAAAAAATCATACAATGTAATGTAAACATAACCTAACAATTTCTAAGTCATAATTTGAATTTATTTTTTTTAAAGGATTAGTTTTACACAAAAACCACTTTAATTAATAACGTTTTCTGTTGCAACCATATGCAACTAACCTATAATATTATTTTTAAAAAATCATACAATGTAATGTAAACATAACCTAACAATTTCTAAGTCATAATTTGAATTTATTTTTTTTAAAGGGTATAGTTTTACACAAAAACCACTTTAATTAATAACGTTTCTGTTGCAAACATATGCAACTAACCTAAAATATTATTTTAAAAAATCATACAATGTAATGTAAACATAACCTAACAATTTCTAAGTCATAATTTAATTTTTTTTTTAAGTGGGTATAGGATTACACAAAAACACTTTGATTAATAACGTTTTCTGTTGCAACCATATGCAACTAACCTTAATATTATTTTTAAAAAATCATACAATGTAATGTAAACATAACCTAACAATTTCTAAGTCATAATTTTATTTTTTTTTTTTAAGGGGTATATTTTACACAAAACCACTTTAATTAATAACGTTTTCTGTGCAATCATATGCAACTAACCTTAAATATTATTTTTAAAAAATCATACAATGTAATGTAACATAACCTAACAATTTCTAAGTCATAATTTGAATTTTTTTTTTTTAAAGGGTATAGTTTTACACAAAAACCACTTTAATTAATAACGTTTCTGTTGCAACATATGCAACTAACCTTAAATATTATTTTTAAAAAAATCATACAATGTAATGTAAACATAACCTAACAATTTCTAAGTCATAATTTTAATTTTTTTTTAGTGGGTATAGGTTTACACAAAAAACACTTTAATTAATAACGTTTTCTGTTGCAACCATATGCAACTAACCTTAAATATATTTTTAAAAAATCATACAATGTAATGTAAACATAACCTAACAATTTCTAAGTCATAATTTTAATTTTTTTTTTAAGTGGGTATAGGATTACACAAAAACCACTTTGATTAATAACGTTTTCTGTTGCAACCATATGCAACTAACCTAAATATTATTTTTAAAAAATCATACAATGTAATGTAAACATAACCTAACAATTTCTAAGTCATAATTAATTTTTTTTTTTTTTAAAGGTATAGTTTACACAAAAACCACTTTAATTAATAACGTTTTCTGTTGCAACCATATGCAACTAACCTTAAATATTATTTTTAAAAAATCATTAATGTAATGTAAACATAACCTAACAATTTCTAAGTCATAATTTGAATTTTTTTTTTAAAGGGTATAGTTTTACACAAAAACCACTTTAATTAATAACGTTTTCTGTTGCAACCATATGCAACTAACCTTAAATTATTTTTAAAAAATCATACAATGTAATGTAAACATAACCTAACAATTTCTAAGTCATAATTTGAATTTTTTTTTTTAAAGGGTATAGTTTTACACAAAAACCACTTTAATTAATAACGTTTTCTGTTGCAAACATATGCAACTAACCTTAATATTATTTTTAAAAATCATACAATGTAATGTAAACATAACCTAACAATTTCTAAGTCATAATTTAATTTTTTTTTTTAAAGGGTATAATTTACACAAAAACCACTTATTTATAACGTTTTTGTGCAATCATATGCAACTAACCTTAAATATTATTTTTAAAAAATCATACAATGTAATGTAAACATAACCTAACAATTTCTAAGTCATAATTTGAATTTATTTTTTTAAAGGTATAGTTTTACACAAAAACCACTTTAATTAATAACGTTTTCTGT